>NW_027210305.1:0-84119 GCF_027789765.1 Dendropsophus ebraccatus | reverse complement strand
AGCGGGAGAACTTCTCCAAAGGAAAAACCATGACCGTCATTGGGTGTATATTACAATCTCTGTGTACTACCCAAGCAAGGGTCAGGAAGACACGTGTGACTGCATGCTCCATGCTTGTGGCTCCTCAGCTTTTGGTAGCTCCAGATAGTACTTTGGGAGAAGTGCTGTACTACAGTTTGTACCATCCCTGGGAAGGCCATGGCCACCGGGCACTCAGGAGGCCGAAATAGCTCAGTGGGAGAGCGTTAGACTGAAGATCTAAAGGTCCCTGGTTCGATCCCGGGTTTCGGCAGGGCTTTTTAGGTACGCATCACTAAAGTAATGAGATTGAATGAGAACATTGAGGATACAGCTCAGATGTTTTGGAGTTTTGAGAGCTTAGGCAATTTTACGGCAAAGGCCAGGCGTTGCATGGCAGCGAAGAGGAATTTAAAAATTCAGCTTACAGTCCATCAGAACGATGTAGGGTTTCTTGGAGGTGGTGGATTTTAGAAGCTCTTTGAAAAAGGGTTTGGTGAGGCTCAGAAAAGAACACCCTTGCTCTGGAGATTCCCTGAAAGAACCTGCGCTATCAAATTCTGTTTTTCTACGCTCTTCTACTCGGCAACCTCCTAGAAAGGAGATAGTTAAGTAAAGAGAAAGACAAAGCCCGCGCTTCAGAACACTGTCAGAAGTGGGATTCGAACCCACGCCTCCAGAGGAGACTGCGACCTGAACGCAGCGCCTTAGGACCGCTCGGCCATCCTGACAACCTGTCGGCAAGATAGTGTACTTTTCCAAACAGAACTATTCTACTCCTTAAGCCTTAGCGGGAGAACTTCTCCAAAGGAAAAACCATGACCGTCATTGGGTGTATATTACATCTTGTGTACTACCCAAGCAAGGGTCAGGAAGACACGTGTGACTGCCCAGCTCCATGCTTGTGGCTCCTCAGCTCTTGGTAGCTCCAGATAGTACTTTGGGAGAAGTGCTGTACTACAGTTTGTACCCCTCCCGTGGAAGGCCATTGGCCACGGGCACTCAGGAGGCCGAAATAGCTCAGTTGGGAGAGCGTTAGACTGAAGATCTAAAGGTCCCTGGTTCGATCCCGGGTTTCGGCAGGTCTTTTTAGGTACGCATCAACTAAAGTAATGAGATGTAATGAGAACATTGAGGATACAGCTCAGATGTTTGGAGTTTTGAGAGCTTAGGCAATTTACGGCAAAGGCCAGGCG
This sequence comes from Dendropsophus ebraccatus, assembly GCF_027789765.1. NCBI lineage: Eukaryota > Metazoa > Chordata > Amphibia > Anura > Hylidae > Dendropsophus > Dendropsophus ebraccatus. Next base: position 82,905 of record NW_027210305.1, on the reverse strand, counting down.
TTGCATGGCAGCGAAGAGGAATTTAAAAATTCAGCTTACAGTCCATCAGAACGATGTAGGGTTTCTTGGAGGTGGTGGGATTTTAGAAGCTCTTTGAAAAAGGGTTTGGTGAGGCTCAGAAAAGAACACCCTTGCTCTGGAGATTCCCTGAAAGAACCTGCGCTATCAAATTCTGTTTTTCTACGCTCTTCTACTCGGCAACCTCCTAGAAAGGAGATAGTTAAGTAAAGAGAAAGACAAAGCCCGCGCTTCAGAACACTGTCAGAAGTGGGATTCGAACCCACGCCTCCAGAGGAGACTGCGACCTGAACGCAGCGCCTTAGACCGCTCGGCCATCCTGACAACCTGTCGGCAAGATAGTGTACTTTTCCAAACAGAACTATTATACTCCTTAAGCCTTAGCGGGAGAACTTCTCAAAGGAAAAACCATGACCGTCATTGGGTGTATATTACAATCTTGTGTACTACCCAAGCAAGGGTGAAGACACGTGTGACTGCCCAGCTCCATGCTTGTGCTCCTCAGCTCTTGGTAGCTCAGATAGTACTTTGGGAGAAGTGCTGTACTACAGTTTGTACCCCTCCCGTGGAAGGCCATTGGCCACGGGCACTCAGGAGGCCGAAATAGCTCAGTTGGGAGAGCGTTAGACTGAGATCTAAAGGTCCCTGGTTCGATCCGGGTTTCGGCAGGTGCTTTTTTAGGTACGCATCAACTAAAGTAATGAGATTCGTTCCCGTCTTTCCTCCAAAATGGCCTGTCCTCGGCTTGTGTGCCGTTTTACCACTCGGCAGCACTGGCCTGGTTGGAGCTGAGCTGCAGTTCCAGGAGCAAATGGTATGGTGGAAGAAAGCAGCTAACTAGCATTGCCCAGCTGGCTAAACAATATTGCTCATGGGCACCATTCTTCAGTCTGCCTTCACGGTCCTTGAAATTGAAGAAATGTGTAATGCACGCAGGCACGCTGGCATCATCCATCAGACGGCAGCAGACAGGAGCAGTCACGTCTGGCTGCAGTGAAAGATAAACCCTGCCCCATGAGGCTTCACCAGTGCGTAAAAGCGCCAGGAACATTGAGGATACAGCTCAGATGTTTGGAGTTTTGAGAGCTTAGGCAATTTACGGCAAAGGCCAGGGTTGCATGGCAGCGAAGAGGAATTTAAAAATTCAGCTTACAGTCCATCAGAACGATGTAGGGTTTCTTGGAGGTGGTGGGATTTTAGAAGCTCTTTGAATAAGGGTTTGGTGAGGCTCAGAAAAGAACACCCTTGCTCTGGAGATTCCCTGAAAGAACCTGCGCTATCAAATTCTGTTTTTCTACGCTCTTCTACTCGGCAACCTCCTAGAAAGGAGATAGTTAAGTAAAGAGAAAGACAAAGCCCGCGCTTCAGAACACTGTCAGAAGTGGGATTCGAACCCACGCCTCCAGAGGAGACTGCGACCTGAACGCAGCGCCTTAGACCGCTCGGCCATCCTGACAACCTGTCGGCAAGATAGTGTACTTTTCCAAACAGAACTATTCTACTCCTTAAGCCTTAGCGGGAGAACTTCTCCAAAGGAAAAACCATGACCGTCATTGGGTGTATATTACAATCTTGTGTACTACCCAAGCAAGGGTCAGGAAGACACGTGTGACTGCCCAGCTCCATGCTTGTGGCTCCTCAGCTCTTGGTAGCTCCAGATAGTACTTTGGGAGAAGTGCTGTACTACAGTTTGTACCCCTCCCGTGGAAGGCCATGGCCACCGGGCACTCAGGAGGCCGAAATAGCTCAGTTGGGAGAGCGTTAGACTGAAGATCTAAAGGTCCCTGGTTCGATCCGGGTTTCGGCAGGTGCTTTTTTAGGTAGAATCAACTAAAGTATGAGATTTTAATGAGAACATTGAGGATACAGCTCAGATGTTGGAGTTTTGAGAGCTTAGGCAATTTACGGCAAAGGCCAGGCGTTGCATGGCAGCGAAGAGGAATTTAAAAATTCAGCTTACAGTCCATCAGAACGATGTAGGGTTTCTTGGAGGTGGTGGGATTTTAGAAGCTCTTTGAAAAAGGGTTTGGTGAGGCTCAGAAAAGAACACCCTTGCTCTGGAGATTCCCTGAAAGAACCTGCGCTATCAAATTCTGTTTTTCTACGCTCTTCTACTCGGCAACCTCCTAGAAAGGAGATAGTTAAGTAAAGAGAAAGACAAAGCCCGCGCTTCAGAACACTGTCAGAAGTGGGATTCGAACCACGCCTCCAGAGGAGACTGCGACCTGAACGCAGCGCCTTAGACCGCTCGGCCATCCTGACAACCTGTCGGCAAGATAGTGTACTTTTCCAAACAGAACTATTCTACTCCTAAGCCTTAGCGGGAGAACTTCTCCAAAGGAAAAAACCATGACCGTCATTGGGTGTATATTACAATCTTGTGTACTACCCAAGCAAGGGTCAGGAAGACACGTGTGACTGCCCAGCTCCATGCTTGTGGCTCCTCAGCTCTTGGTAGCTCCAGATAGTACTTTGGGAGAAGTGCTGTACTACAGTTTGTACCCCTCCCGTGGAAGGCCATTGGCCACCGGGCACTCAGGAGGCCGAAATAGCTCAGTTGGGAGAGCGTTAGACTGAAGATCTAAAGGTCCCTGGTTCGATCCCGGGTTTCGGCAGGTGCTTTTTTAGGTACGCATCAACTAAAGTAATGAGATTGTAATGAGAACATTGAGGATACAGCTCAGATGTTTGGAGTTTTGAGAGCTTAGGCAATTTACGGCAAAGGCCAGGCGTTGCATGGCAGCGAAGAGGAATTTAAAAATTCAGCTTACAGTCCATCAGAACGATGTAGGGTTTCTTGGAGGTGGTGGGATTTTAGAAGCTCTTTGAAAAAGGGTTTGGTGAGGCTCAGAAAAGAACACCCTTGCTCTGGAGATTCCCTGAAAGAACCTGCGCTATCAAATTCTGTTTTTCTACGCTCTTCTACTCGGCAACCTCCTAGAAAGGAGATAGTTAAGTAAAGAGAAAGACAAAGCCCGCGCTTCAGAACACTGTCAGAAGTGGGATTCGAACCCACGCCTCCAGAGGAGACTGCGACCTGAACGCAGCGCCTTAGACCGCTCGGCCATCCTGACAACCTGTCGGCAAGATAGTGTACTTTTCCAAACAGAACTATTCTACTCCTTAAGCCTTAGCGGGAGAACTTCTCCAAAGGAAAAACCATGACCGTCATTGGGTGTATATTACAATCTTGTGTACTACCCAAGCAAGGGTCAGGAAGACACGTGTGACTGCCCAGCTCCATGCTTGTGGCTCCTCAGCTCTTGGTAGCTCCAGATAGTACTTTGGGAGAAGTGCTGTACTACAGTTTGTACCCCTCCCGTGGAAGGCCATTGGCCACCGGGCACTCAGGAGGCCGAAATAGCTCAGTTGGGAGAGCGTTAGACTGAAGATCTAAAGGTCCCTGGTTCGATCCCGGGTTTCGGCAGGTGCTTTTTTAGGTACGCATCAACTAAAGTAATGAGATTCGTTCCCGTCTTTCCTCCAAAATGGCCTGTCCTCGGCTTGTGTGCCGTTTTACCACTCGGCAGCACTGGCCTGGTTGGAGCTGAGCTGCAGTTCCAGGAGCAAACTGGTATGGTGGAAGAAAGCAGCTAACTAGCATTGCCCAGCTGGCCTAAACAATATTGCTCATGGGCACCATTCTTCAGTCTGCCTTCACCGGTCCTTGAAATTGAAGAAATGTGTAATGCACGCAGGCACGCTGGCATCATCCATCAGACGGCAGCAGACAGGAGCAGTCACGTCTGGCTGCAGTGAAAGATAAACCCCTGCCCCCATGAGGCTTCACCAGTGCGTAAAAGCGCCAGGAACATTGAGGATACAGCTCAGATGTTTGGAGTTTTGAGAGCTTAGGCAATTTACGGCAAAGGCCAGGCGTTGCATGGCAGCGAAGAGGAATTTAAAAATTCAGCTTACAGTCCATCAGAACGATGTAGGGTTTCTTGGAGGTGGTGGGATTTTAGAAGCTCTTTGAAAAAGGGTTTGGTGAGGCTCAGAAAAGAACACCCTTGCTCTGGAGATTCCCTGAAAGAACCTGCGCTATCAAATTCTGTTTTTCTACGCTCTTCTACTCGGCAACCTCCTAGAAAGGAGATAGTTAAGTTAAGTAAAGAGAAAGACAAAGCCCGCGCTTCAGAACACTGTCAGAAGTGGGATTCGAACCCACGCCTCCAGAGGAGACTGCGACCTGAACGCAGCGCCTTAGACCGCTCGGCCATCCTGACAACCTGTCGGCAAGATAGTGTACTTTTCCAAACAGAACTATTCTACTCCTTAAGCCTTAGCGGGAGAACTTCTCCAAAGGAAAAACCATGACCGTCATTGGGTGTATATTACAATCTTGTGTACTACCCAAGCAAGGGTCAGGAAGACACGTGTGACTGCCCAGCTCCATGCTTGTGGCTCCTCAGCTCTTGGTAGCTCCAGATAGTACTTTGGGAGAAGTGCTGTACTACAGTTTGTACCCCTCCCGTGGAAGGCCATTGGCCACCGGGCACTCAGGAGGCCGAAATAGCTCAGTTGGGAGAGCGTTAGACTGAAGATCTAAAGGTCCCTGGTTCGATCCCGGGTTTCGGCAGGTGCTTTTTTAGGTACGCATCAACTAAAGTAATGAGATTCGTTCCCGTCTTTCCTCCAAATATGGCCTGTCCTCGGCTTGTGTGCCGTTTTACCACTCGGCAGCACTGGCCTGGTTGGAGCTGAGCTGCAGTTCCAGGAGCAAACTGGTATGGTGGAAGAAAGCAGCTAACTAGCATTGCCCAGCTGGCCTAAACGATATTGCTCATGGGCACCATTCTTCAGTCTGCCTTCACCGGTCCTTGAAATTGAAGAAATGTGTAATGCACGCAGGCACGCTGGCATCATCCATCAGACGGCAGCAGACAGGAGCAGTCACGTCTGGCTGCAGTGAAAGATAAACCCCTGCCCCCATGAGGCTTCACCAGTGCGTAAAAGCGCCAGGAACATTGAGGATACAGCTCAGATGTTTGGAGTTTTGAGAGCTTAGGCAATTTACGGCAAAGGCCAGGCGTTGCATGGCAGCGAAGAGGAATTTAAAAATTCAGCTTACAGTCCATCAGAACGATGTAGGGTTTCTTGGAGGTGGTGGGATTTTAGAAGCTCTTTGAATAAGGGTTTGGTGAGGCTCAGAAAAGAACACCCTTGCTCTGGAGATTCCCTGAAAGAACCTGCGCTATCAAATTCTGTTTTTCTACGCTCTTCTACTCGGCAACCTCCTAGAAAGGAGATAGTTAAGTAAAGAGAAAGACAAAGCCCGCGCTTCAGAACACTGTCAGAAGTGGGATTCGAACCCACGCCTCCAGAGGAGACTGCGACCTGAACGCAGCGCCTTAGACCGCTCGGCCATCCTGACAACCTGTCGGCAAGATAGTGTACTTTTCCAAACAGAACTATTCTACTCCTTAAGCCTTAGCGGGAGAACTTCTCCAAAGGAAAAACCATGACCGTCATTGGGTGTATATTACAATCTTGTGTACTACCCAAGCAAGGGTCAGGAAGACACGTGTGACTGCCCAGCTCCATGCTTGTGGCTCCTCAGCTCTTGGTAGCTCCAGATAGTACTTTGGGAGAAGTGCTGTACTACAGTTTGTACCCCTCCCGTGGAAGGCCATTGGCCACCGGGCACTCAGGAGGCCGAAATAGCTCAGTTGGGAGAGCGTTAGACTGAAGATCTAAAGGTCCCTGGTTCGATCCCGGGTTTCGGCAGGTGCTTTTTTAGGTACGCATCAACTAAAGTAATGAGATTCGTTCCCGTCTTTCCTCCAATATGGCCTGTCCTCGGCTTGTGTGCCGTTTTACCACTCGGCAGCACTGGCCTGGTTGGAGCTGAGCTGCAGTTCCAGGAGCAAACTGGTATGGTGGAAGAAAGCAGCTAACTAGCATTGCCCCAGCTGCCTAAACGATATTGCTCATGGGCACCATTCTTCAGTCTGCCTTCACCGGTCCTTGAAATTGAAGAAATGTGTAATGCACGCAGGCACGCTGGCATCATCCATCAGACGGCAGCAGACAGGAGCAGTCACGTCTGGCTGCAGTGAAAGATAAACCCCTGCCCCCATGAGGCTTCACCAGTGCGTAAAAGCGCCAGGAACATTGAGGATACAGCTCAGATGTTTGGAGTTTTGAGAGCTTAGGGCAATTTACGGCAAAGGCCAGGCGTTGCATGGCAGCGAAGAGGAATTTAAAAATTCAGCTTACAGTCCATCAGAACGATGTAGGGTTTCTTGGAGGTGGTGGGATTTTAGAAGCTCTTTGAAAAAGGGTTTGGTGAGGCTCAGAAAAGAACACCCTTGCTCTGGAGATTCCCTGAAAGAACCTGCGCTATCAAATTCTGTTTTTCTACGCTCTTCTACTCGGCAACCTCCTAGAAAGGAGATAGTTAACCGGCAACCTCCTAGAAAGTAAAGAGAAAGACAAAGCCCGCGCTTCAGAACACTGTCAGAAGTGGGATTCGAACCCACGCCTCCAGAGGAGACTGCGACCTGAACGCAGCGCCTTAGACCGCTCGGCCATCCTGACAACCTGTCGGCAAGATAGTGTACTTTTCCAAACAGAACTATTCTACTCCTTAAGCCTTAGCGGGAGAACTTCTCCAAAGGAAAAAACCATGACCGTCCATTGGGTGTATATTACAATCTTGTGTACTACCCAAGCAAGGGTCAGGAAGACACGTGTGACTGCCCAGCTCCATGCTTGTGGCTCCTCAGCTCTTGGTAGCTCCAGATAGTACTTTGGGAGAAGTGCTGTACTACAGTTTGTACCCCTCCCGTGGAAGGCCATTGGCCACCGGGCACTCAGGAGGCCGAAATAGCTCAGTTGGGAGAGCGTTAGACTGAAGATCTAAAGGTCCCTGGTTCGATCCCGGGTTTCGGCAGGTGCTTTTTTAGGTACGCATCAACTAAAGTAATGAGATTCGTTCCCGTCTTTCCTCCAATATGGCCTGTCCTCGGCTTGTGTGCCGTTTTACCACTCGGCAGCACTGGCCTGGTTGGAGCTGAGCTGCAGTTCCAGGAGCAAACTGGTATGGTGGAAGAAAGCAGCTAACTAGCATTGCCCAGCTGGCCTAACGATATTGCTCATGGGCACCATTCTTCAGTCTGCCTTCAACGGTCCTTGAAATTGAAGAAATGTGTAATGCACGCAGGCACGCTGGCATCATCCATCAGACGGCAGCAGACAGGAGCAGTCACGTCTGGCTGCAGTGAAAGATAACCCCTTGCCCCCATGAGGCTTCACCAGTGCGTAAAAGCGCCAGGAACATTGAGGATACAGCTCAGATGTTTGGAGTTTTGAGAGCTTAGGCAATTTACGGCAAAGGCCAGGCGTTGCATGGCAGCGAAGAGGAATTTAAAAATTCAGCTTACAGTCCATCAGAACGATGTAGGGTTTCTTGGAGGTGGTGGGATTTTAGAAGCTCTTTGAAAAAGGGTTTGGTGAGGCTCAGAAAAGAACACCCTTGCTCTGGAGATTCCCTGAAAGAACCTGCGCTATCAAATTCTGTTTTTTCTACGCTCTTCTACTCGGCAACCTCCTAGAAAGGAGATAGTTTAAGTAAAGAGAAAGACAAAGCCCGCGCTTCAGAACACTGTTAGAAGTGGGATTCGAACCCACGCCTCCAGAGGAGACTGCGACCTGAACGCAGCGCCTTAGACCGCTCGGCCATCCTGACAACCTGTCGGCAAGATAGTGTACTTTTCCAAACAGAACTATTCTACTCCTTAAGCCTTAGCGGGAGAACTTCTCCAAAGGAAAAACCATGACCGTCATTGGGTGTATATTACAATCTTGTGTACTACCCAAGCAAGGGTCAGGAAGACACGTGTGACTGCCCAGCTCCATGCTTGTGGCTCCTCAGCTCTTGGTAGCTCCAGATAGTACTTTGGGAGAAGTGCTGTACTACAGTTTGTACCCCTCCCGTGGAAGGCCATTGGCCACCGGGCACTCAGGAGGCCGAAATAGCTCAGTTGGGAGAGCGTTAGACTGAAGATCTAAAGGTCCCTGGTTCGATCCCGGGTTTCGGCAGGTGCTTTTTTAGGTACGCATCAACTAAAGTAATGAGATTGTAATGAGAACATTGAGGATACAGCTCAGATGTTTGGAGTTTTGAGAGCTTAGGCAATTTACGGCAAAGGCCAGGCGTTGCATGGCAGCGAAGAGGAATTTAAAATTCAGCTTACAGTCCATCAGAACGATGTAGGGTTTCTTGGAGGTGGTGGGATTTTAGAAGCTCTTTGAAAAAGGGTTTGGTGAGGCTCAGAAAAGAAACACCCTTGCTCTGGAGATTCCCTGAAAGAACCTGCGCTATCAAATTCTGTTTTTCTACGCTCTTCTACTCGGCAACCTCCTAGAAAGGAGATAGTTAAGTAAAGAGAAAGACAAAGCCCGCGCTTCAGAACACTGTCAGAAGTTGGATTAGAACCCACGCCTCCAGAGGAGACTGCGACCTGAACGCAGCGCCTTAGACCGCTCGGCCATCCTGACAACCTGTCGGCAAGATAGTGTACTTTTCCAAACAGAACTATTCTACTCCTTAAGCCTTAGCGGGAGAACTTCTCCAAAGGAAAAACCATGACCGTCATTGGGTGTATATTACAATCTTGTGTACTACCCAAGCAAGGGTCAGGAAGACACGTGTGACTGCCCAGCTCCATGCTTGTGGCTCCTCAGCTCTTGGTAGCTCCAGATAGTACTTTGGGAGAAGTGCTGTACTACAGTTTGTACCCCTCCCGTGGAAGGCCATTGGCCACCGGGCACTCAGGAGGCCGAAATAGCTCAGTTGGAGAGCGTTAGACTGAAGGTCTAAAGGTCCCTGGTTCGATCCCGGGTTTCGGCAGGTGCTTTTTTAGGTACGCATCAACTAAAGTAATGAGATTCGTTCCCGTCTTTCCTCCAAAATGGCCTGTCCTCGGCTTGTGTGCCGTTTTACCACTCGGCAGCACTGGCCTGGTTGGAGCTGAGCTGCAGTTCCAGGAGCAAACTGGTATGGTGGAAGAAAGCAGCTAACTAGCATTGCCCAGCTGGCCCTAAACAATATTGCTCATGGGCACCATTCTTCAGTCTGCCTTCACCGGTCCTTGAAATTGAAGAAATGTGTAATGCACGCAGGCACGCTGGCATCATCCATCAGACGGCAGCAGACAGGAGCAGTCACGTCTGGCTGCAGTGAAAGATAAACCCCTGCCCCCATGAGGCTTCACCAGTGCGTAAAAGCGCCAGGAACATTGAGGATACAGCTCAGATGTTTGGAGTTTTGAGAGCTTAGGCAATTTACGGCAAAGGCCAGGCGTTGCATGGCAGCGAAGAGGAATTTAAAAATTCAGCTTACAGTCCATCAGAACGATGTAGGGTTTCTTGGAGGTGGTGGGATTTTAGAAGCTCTTTGAATAAGGGTTTGGTGAGGCTCAGAAAAGAACACCCTTGCTCTGGAGATTCCCTGAAAGAACCTGCGCTATCAAATTCTGTTTTTCTACGCTCTTCTACTCGGCAACCTCCTAGAAAGGAGATAGTTAAGTAAAGAGAAAGACAAAGCCCGCGCTTCAGAACACTGTCAGAAGTGGGATTCGAACCCACGCCTCCAGAGGAGACTGCGACCTGAACGCAGCGCCTTAGACCGCTCGGCCATCCTGACAACCTGTCGGCAAGATAGTGTACTTTTCCAAACAGAACTATTCTACTCCTTAAGCCTTAGCGGGAGAACTTCTCCAAAGGAAAAACCATGACCGTCATTGGGTGTATATTACAATCTTGTGTACTACCCAAGCAAGGGTCAGGAAGACACGTGTGACTGCCCAGCTCCATGCTTGTGGCTCCTCAGCTCTTGGTAGCTCCAGATAGTACTTTGGGAGAAGTGCTGTACTACAGTTTGTACCCCTCCCGTGGAAGGCCATTGGCCACCGGGCACTCAGGAGGCCGAAATAGCTCAGTTGGGAGAGCGTTAGACTGAAGATCTAAAGGTCCCTGGTTCGATCCCGGGTTTCGGCAGGTGCTTTTTTAGGTACGCATCAACTAAAGTAATGAGATTGTAATGAGAACATTGAGGATACAGCTCAGATGTTTGGAGTTTTGAGAGCTTAGGCAATTTACGGCAAAGGCCAGGCGTTGCATGGCAGCGAAGAGGAATTTAAAAATTCAGCTTACAGTCCATCAGAACGATGTAGGGTTTCTTGGAGGTGGTGGGATTTTAGAAGCTCTTTGAAAAAGGGTTTGGTGAGGCTCAGAAAAGAACACCCTTGCTCTGGAGATTCCCTGAAAGAACCTGCGCTATCAAATTCTGTTTTTCTACGCTCTTCTACTCGGCAACCTCCTAGAAAGGAGATAGTTAAGTAAAGAGAAAGACAAAGCCCGCGCTTCAGAACACTGTCAGAAGTTGGATTAGAACCCAAGCCTCCAGAGGAGACTGCGACCTGAACGCAGCGCCTTAGACCGCTCGGCCATCCTGACAACCTGTCGGCAAGATAGTGTACTTTTCCAAACAGAACTATTCTACTCCTTAAGCCTTAGCGGGAGAACTTCTCCAAAGGAAAAACCATGACCGTCATTGGGTGTATATTACAATCTTGTGTACTACCCAAGCAAGGGTCAGGAAGACACGTGTGACTGCCCAGCTCCATGCTTGTGGCTCCTCAGCTCTTGGTAGCTCCAGATAGTACTTTGGGAGAAGTGCTGTACTACAGTTTGTACCCCTCCCGTGGAAGGCCATTGGCCACCGGGCACTCAGGAGGCCGAAATAGCTCAGTTGGGAGAGCGTTAGACTGAAGATCTAAAGGTCCCTGGTTCGATCCCGGGTTTCGGCAGGTGCTTTTTTAGGTACGCATCAACTAAAGTAATGAGATTCGTTCCCGTCTTTCCTCCAAAATGGCCTGTCCTCGGCTTGTGTGCCGTTTTACCACTCGGCAGCACTGGCCTGGTTGGAGCTGAGCTGCAGTTCCAGGAGCAAACTGGTATGGTGGAAGAAAGCAGCTAACTAGCATTGCCCAGCTGGCCTAAACAATATTGCTCATGGGCACCATTCTTCAGTCTGCCTTCACCGGTCCTGAAATTGAAGAAATGTGTAATGCACGCAGGCACGCTGGCATCATCCATCAGACGGCAGCAGACAGGAGCAGTCACGTCTGGCTGCAGTGAAAGATAAACCCCTGCCCCCATGAGGCTTCACCAGTGCGTAAAAGCGCCAGGAACATTGAGGATACAGCTCAGATGTTTGGAGTTTTGAGAGCTTAGGCAATTTACGGCAAAGGCCAGGCGTTGCATGGCAGCGAAGAGGAATTTAAAAATTCAGCTTACAGTCCATCAGAACGATGTAGGGTTTCTTGGAGGTGGTGGGATTTTAGAAGCTCTTTGAATAAGGGTTTGGTGAGGCTCAGAAAAGAACACCCTTGCTCTGGAGATTCCCTGAAAGAACCTGCGCTATCAAATTCTGTTTTTCTACGCTCTTCTACTCGGCAACCTCCTAGAAAGGAGATAGTTAAGTAAAGAGAAAGACAAAGCCCGCGCTTCAGAACACTGTCAGAAGTGGGATTCGAACCCACGCCTCCAGAGGAGACTGCGACCTGAACGCAGCGCCTTAGACCGCTCGGCCATCCTGACAACCTGTCGGCAAGATAGTGTACTTTTCCAAACAGAACTATTCTACTCCTTAAGCCTTAGCGGGAGAACTTCTCCAAAGGAAAAACCATGACCGTCATTGGGTGTATATTACAATCTTGTGTACTACCCAAGCAAGGGTCAGGAAGACACGTGTGACTGCCCAGCTCCATGCTTGTGGCTCCTCAGCTCTTGGTAGCTCCAGATAGTACTTTGGGAGAAGTGCTGTACTACAGTTTGTACCCCTCCCGTGGAAGGCCATTGGCCACCGGGCACTCAGGAGGCCGAAATAGCTCAGTTGGGAGAGCGTTAGACTGAAGATCTAAAGGTCCCTGGTTCGATCCCGGGTTTCGGCAGGTGCTTTTTTAGGTACGCATCAACTAAAGTAATGAGATTGTAATGAGAACATTGAGGATACAGCTCAGATGTTTGGAGTTTTGAGAGCTTAGGCAATTTACGGCAAAGGCCAGGCGTTGCATGGCAGCGAAGAGGAATTTAAAAATTCAGCTTACAGTCCATCAGAACGATGTAGGGTTTCTTGGAGGTGGTGGGATTTTAGAAGCTCTTTGAAAAAGGGTTTGGTGAGGCTCAGAAAAGAACACCCTTGCTCTGGAGATTCCCTGAAAGAACCTGCGCTATCAAATTCTGTTTTTCTACGCTCTTCTACTCGGCAACCTCCTAGAAAGGAGATAGTTAAGTAAGAGAAAGACAAAGCCCGCGCTTCAGAACACTGTCAGAAGTTGGATTAGAACCCAAGCCTCCAGAGGAGACTGCGACCTGAACGCAGCGCCTTAGACCGCTCGGCCATCCTGACAACCTGTCGGCAAGATAGTGTACTTTTCCAAACAGAACTATTCTACTCCTTAAGCCTTAGCGGGAGAACTTCTCCAAAGGAAAAACCATGACCGTCATTGGGTGTATATTACAATCTTGTGTACTACCCAAGCAAGGGTCAGGAAGACACGTGTGACTGCCCAGCTCCATGCTTGTGGCTCCTCAGCTCTTGGTAGCTCCAGATAGTACTTTGGGAGAAGTGCTGTACTACAGTTTGTACCCCTCCCGTGGAAGGCCATTGGCCACCGGGCACTCAGGAGGCCGAAATAGCTCAGTTGGGAGAGCGTTAGACTGAAGATCTAAAGGTCCCTGGTTCGATCCCGGGTTTCGGCAGGTGCTTTTTTAGGTACGCATCAACTAAAGTAATGAGATTCGTTCCCGTCTTTCCTCCAAAATGGCCTGTCCTCGGCTTGTGTGCCGTTTTACCACTCGGCAGCACTGGCCTGGTTGGAGCTGAGCTGCAGTTCCAGGAGCAAACTGGTATGGTGGAAGAAAGCAGCTAACTAGCATTGCCCAGCTGGCCTAAACAATATTGCTCATGGGCACCATTCTTCAGTCTGCCTTCACCGGTCCTTGAAATTGAAGAAATGTGTAATGCACGCAGGCACGCTGGCATCATCCATCAGACGGCAGCAGACAGGAGCAGTCACGTCTGGCTGCAGTGAAAGATAAACCCCTGCCCCCATGAGGCTTCACCAGTGCGTAAAAGCGCCAGGAACATTGAGGATACAGCTCAGATGTTTGGAGTTTTGAGAGCTTAGGCAATTTACGGCAAAGGCCAGGCGTTGCATGGCAGCGAAGAGGAATTTAAAAATTCAGCTTACAGTCCATCAGAACGATGTAGGGTTTCTTGGAGGTGGTGGGATTTTAGAAGCTCTTTGAATAAGGGTTTGGTGAGGCTCAGAAAAGAACACCCTTGCTCTGGAGATTCCCTGAAAGAACCTGCGCTATCAAATTCTGTTTTTCTACGCTCTTCTACTCGGCAACCTCCTAGAAAGGAGATAGTTAAGTAAAGAGAAAGACAAAGCCCGCGCTTCAGAACACTGTCAGAAGTGGGATTCGAACCCACGCCTCCAGAGGAGACTGCGACCTGAACGCAGCGCCTTAGACCGCTCGGCCATCCTGACAACCTGTCGGCAAGATAGTGTACTTTTCCAAACAGAACTATTCTACTCCTTAAGCCTTAGCGGGAGAACTTCTCCAAAGGAAAAAACCATGACCGTCATTGGGTGTATATTACAATCTTGTGTACTACCCAAGCAAGGGTCAGGAAGACACGTGTGACTGCCCAGCTCCATGCTTGTGGCTCCTCAGCTCTTGGTAGCTCCAGATAGTACTTTGGGAGAAGTGCTGTACTACAGTTTGTACCCCTCCCGTGGAAGGCCATTGGCCACCGGGCACTCAGGAGGCCGAAATAGCTCAGTTGGGAGAGCGTTAGACTGAAGACCCGATCCCGGGTTTCGGCAGGTGCTTTTTTAGGTACGCATCAACTAAAGTAATGAGATTGTAATGAGAACATTGAGGATACAGCTCAGATGTTTGGAGTTTTGAGAGCTTAGGCAATTTACGGCAAAGGCCAGGCGTTGCATGGCAGCGAAGAGGAATTTAAAAATTCAGCTTACAGTCCATCAGAACGATGTAGGGTTTCTTGGAGGTGGTGGGATTTTAGAAGCTCTTTGAATAAGGGTTTGGTGAGGCTCAGAAAAGAACACCCTTGCTCTGGAGATTCCCTGAAAGAACCTGCGCTATCAAATTCTGTTTTTCTACGCTCTTCTACTCGGCAACCTCCTAGAAAGGAGATAGTTAAGTAAAGAGAAAGACAAAGCCCGCGCTTCAGAACACTGTCAGAAGTTGGATTAGAACCCACGCCTCCAGAGGAGACTGCGACCTGAACGCAGCGCCTTAGACCGCTCGGCCATCCTGACAACCTGTCGGCAAGATAGTGTACTTTTCCAAACAGAACTATTCTACTCCTTAAGCCTTAGCGGGAGAACTTCTCCAAAGGAAAAACCATGACCGTCATTGGGTGTATATTACAATCTTGTGTACTACCCAAGCAAGGGTCAGGAAGACACGTGTGACTGCCCAGCTCCATGCTTGTGGCTCCTCAGCTCTTGGTAGCTCCAGATAGTACTTTGGGAGAAGTGCTGTACTACAGTTTGTACCCCTCCCGTGGAAGGCCATTGGCCACCGGGCACTCAGGAGGCCGAAATAGCTCAGTTGGGAGAGCGTTAGACTGAAGATCTAAAGGTCCCTGGTTCGATCCCGGGTTTCGGCAGGTGCTTTTTTAGGTACGCATCAACTAAAGTAATGAGATTCGTTCCCGTCTTTCCTCCAAAATGGCCTGTCCTCGGCTTGTGTGCCGTTTTACCACTCGGCAGCACTGGCCTGGTTGGAGCTGAGCTGCAGTTCCAGGAGCAAACTGGTATGGTGGAAGAAAGCAGCTAACTAGCATTGCCCAGCTGGCCTAAACAATATTGCTCATGGGCACCATTCTTCAGTCTGCCTTCACCGGTCCTTGAAATTGAAGAAATGTGTAATGCACGCAGGCACGCTGGCATCATCCATCAGACGGCAGCAGACAGGAGCAGTCACGTCTGGCTGCAGTGAAAGATAAACCCCTGCCCCCATGAGGCTTCACCAGTGCGTAAAAGCGCCAGGAACATTGAGGATACAGCTCAGATGTTTGGAGTTTTGAGAGCTTAGGCAATTTACGGCAAAGGCCAGGCGTTGCATGGCAGCGAAGAGGAATTTAAAAATTCAGCTTACAGTCCATCAGAACGATGTAGGGTTTCTTGGAGGTGGTGGGATTTTAGAAGCTCTTTGAATAAGGGTTTGGTGAGGCTCAGAAAAGAACACCCTTGCTCTGGAGATTCCCTGAAAGAACCTGCGCTATCAAATTCTGTTTTTCTACGCTCTTCTACTCGGCAACCTCCTAGAAAGGAGATAGTTAAGTAAAGAGAAAGACAAAGCCCGCGCTTCAGAACACTGTCAGAAGTGGGATTCGAACCCACGCCTCCAGAGGAGACTGCGACCTGAACGCAGCGCCTTAGACCGCTCGGCCATCCTGACAACCTGTCGGCAAGATAGTGTACTTTTCCAAACAGAACTATTCTACTCCTTAAGCCTTAGCGGGAGAACTTCTCCAAAGGAAAAACCATGACCGTCATTGGGTGTATATTACAATCTTGTGTACTACCCAAGCAAGGGTCAGGAAGACACGTGTGACTGCCCAGCTCCATGCTTGTGGCTCCTCAGCTCTTGGTAGCTCCAGATAGTACTTTGGGAGAAGTGCTGTACTACAGTTTGTACCCCTCCCGTGGAAGGCCATTGGCCACCGGGCACTCAGGAGGCCGAAATAGCTCAGTTGGGAGAGCGTTAGACTGAAGATCTAAAGGTCCCTGGTTCGATCCCGGGTTTCGGCAGGTGCTTTTTTAGGTACGCATCAACTAAAGTAATGAGATTGTAATGAGAACATTGAGGATACAGCTCAGATGTTTGGAGTTTTGAGAGCTTAGGCAATTTACGGCAAAGGCCAGGCGTTGCATGGCAGCGAAGAGGAATTTAAAAATTCAGCTTACAGTCCATCAGAACGATGTAGGGTTTCTTGGAGGTGGTGGGATTTTAGAAGCTCTTTGAAAAAGGGTTTGGTGAGGCTCAGAAAAGAACACCCTTGCTCTGGAGATTCCCTGAAAGAACCTGCGCTATCAAATTCTGTTTTTCTACGCTCTTCTACTCGGCAACCTCCTAGAAAGGAGATAGTTAAGTAAAGAGAAAGACAAAGCCCGCGCTTCAGAACACTGTCAGAAGTTGGATTAGAACCCACGCCTCCAGAGGAGACTGCGACCTGAACGCAGCGCCTTAGACCGCTCGGCCATCCTGACAACCTGTCGGCAAGATAGTGTACTTTTCCAAACAGAACTATTATACTCCTTAAGCCTTAGCGGGAGAACTTCTCCAAAGGAAAAACCATGACCGTCATTGGGTGTATATTACAATCTTGTGTACTACCCAAGCAAGGGTCAGGAAGACACGTGTGACTGCCCAGCTCCATGCTTGTGGCTCCTCAGCTCTTGGTAGCTCCAGATAGTACTTTGGGAGAAGTGCTGTACTACAGTTTGTACCCCTCCCGTGGAAGGCCATTGGCCACCGGGCACTCAGGAGGCCGAAATAGCTCAGTTGGGAGAGCGTTAGACTGAAGATCTAAAGGTCCCTGGTTCGATCCCGGGTTTCGGCAGGTGCTTTTTTAGGTACGCATCAACTAAAGTAATGAGATTCGTTCCCGTCTTTCCTCCAAAATGGCCTGTCCTCGGCTTGTGTGCCGTTTTACCACTCGGCAGCACTGGCCTGGTTGGAGCTGAGCTGCAGTTCCAGGAGCAAACTGGTATGGTGGAAGAAAGCAGCTAACTAGCATTGCCCAGCTGGCCTAAACAATATTGCTCATGGGCACCATTCTTCAGTCTGCCTTCACCGGTCCTTGAAATTGAAGAAATGTGTAATGCACGCAGGCACGCTGGCATCATCCATCAGACGGCAGCAGACAGGAGCAGTCACGTCTGGCTGCAGTGAAAGATAAACCCCTGCCCCCATGAGGCTTCACCAGTGCGTAAAAGCGCCAGGAACATTGAGGATACAGCTCAGATGTTTGGAGTTTTGAGAGCTTAGGCAATTTACGGCAAAGGCCAGGCGTTGCATGGCAGCGAAGAGGAATTTAAAAATTCAGCTTACAGTCCATCAGAACGATGTAGGGTTTCTTGGAGGTGGTGGGATTTTAGAAGCTCTTTGAAAAAGGGTTTGGTGAGGCTCAGAAAAGAACACCCTTGCTCTGGAGATTCCCTGAAAGAACCTGCGCTATCAAATTCTGTTTTTCTACGCTCTTCTACTCGGCAACCTCCTAGAAAGGAGATAGTTAAGTAAAGAGAAAGACAAAGCCCGCGCTTCAGAACACTGTCAGAAGTGGGATTCGAACCCACGCCTCCAGAGGAGACTGCGACCTGAACGCAGCGCCTTAGACCGCTCGGCCATCCTGACAACCTGTCGGCAAGATAGTGTACTTTTCCAAACAGAACTATTCTACTCCTTAAGCCTTAGCGGGAGAACTTCTCCAAAGGAAAAACCATGACCGTCATTGGGTGTATATTACAATCTTGTGTACTACCCAAGCAAGGGTCAGGAAGACACGTGTGACTGCCCAGCTCCATGCTTGTGGCTCCTCAGCTCTTGGTAGCTCCAGATAGTACTTTGGGAGAAGTGCTGTACTACAGTTTGTACCCCTCCCGTGGAAGGCCATTGGCCACCGGGCACTCAGGAGGCCGAAATAGCTCAGTTGGGAGAGCGTTAGACTGAAGATCTAAAGGTCCCTGGTTCGATCCCGGGTTTCGGCAGGTGCTTTTTTAGGTACGCATCAACTAAAGTAATGAGATTGTAATGAGAACATTGAGGATACAGCTCAGATGTTTGGAGTTTTGAGAGCTTAGGCAATTTACGGCAAAGGCCAGGCGTTGCATGGCAGCGAAGAGGAATTTAAAAATTCAGCTTACAGTCCATCAGAACGATGTAGGGTTTCTTGGAGGTGGTGGGATTTTAGAAGCTCTTTGAAAAAGGGTTTGGTGAGGCTCAGAAAAGAACACCCTTGCTCTGGAGATTCCCTGAAAGAACCTGCGCTATCAAATTCTGTTTTTCTACGCTCTTCTACTCGGCAACCTCCTAGAAAGGAGATAGTTAAGTAAAGAGAAAGACAAAGCCCGCGCTTCAGAACACTGTCAGAAGTGGGATTCGAACCCACGCCTCCAGAGGAGACTGCGACCTGAACGCAGCGCCTTAGACCGCTCGGCCATCCTGACAACCTGTCGGCAAGATAGTGTACTTTTCCAAACAGAACTATTCTACTCCTTAAGCCTTAGCGGGAGAACTTCTCCAAAGGAAAAACCATGACCGTCATTGGGTGTATATTACAATCTTGTGTACTACCCAAGCAAGGGTCAGGAAGACACGTGTGACTGCCCAGCTCCATGCTTGTGGCTCCTCAGCTCTTGGTAGCTCCAGATAGTACTTTGGGAGAAGTGCTGTACTACAGTTTGTACCCCTCCCGTGGAAGGCCATTGGCCACCGGGCACTCAGGAGGCCGAAATAGCTCAGTTGGGAGAGCGTTAGACTGAAGATCTAAAGGTCCCTGGTTCGATCCCGGGTTTCGGCAGGTGCTTTTTTAGGTACGCATCAACTAAAGTAATGAGATTCGTTCCCGTCTTTCCTCCAAAATGGCCTGTCCTCGGCTTGTGTGCCGTTTTACCACTCGGCAGCACTGGCCTGGTTGGAGCTGAGCTGCAGTTCCAGGAGCAAACTGGTATGGTGGAAGAAAGCAGCTAACTAGCATTGCCCAGCTGGCCTAAACAATATTGCTCATGGGCACCATTCTTCAGTCTGCCTTCACCGGTCCTTGAAATTGAAGAAATGTGTAATGCACGCAGGCACGCTGGCATCATCCATCAGACGGCAGCAGACAGGAGCAGTCACGTCTGGCTGCAGTGAAAGATAAACCCCTGCCCCCATGAGGCTTCACCAGTGCGTAAAAGCGCCAGGAACATTGAGGATACAGCTCAGATGTTTGGAGTTTTGAGAGCTTAGGCAATTTACGGCAAAGGCCAGGCGTTGCATGGCAGCGAAGAGGAATTTAAAAATTCAGCTTACAGTCCATCAGAACGATGTAGGGTTTCTTGGAGGTGGTGGGATTTTAGAAGCTCTTTGAAAAAGGGTTTGGTGAGGCTCAGAAAAGAACACCCTTGCTCTGGAGATTCCCTGAAAGAACCTGCGCTATCAAATTCTGTTTTTCTACGCTCTTCTACTCGGCAACCTCCTAGAAAGGAGATAGTTAAGTAAAGAGAAAGACAAAGCCCGCGCTTCAGAACACTGTCAGAAGTGGGATTCGAACCCACGCCTCCAGAGGAGACTGCGACCTGAACGCAGCGCCTTAGACCGCTCGGCCATCCTGACAACCTGTCGGCAAGATAGTGTACTTTTCCAAACAGAACTATTCTACTCCTTAAGCCTTAGCGGGAGAACTTCTCCAAAGGAAAAACCATGACCGTCATTGGGTGTATATTACAATCTTGTGTACTACCCAAGCAAGGGTCAGGAAGACACGTGTGACTGCCCAGCTCCATGCTTGTGGCTCCTCAGCTCTTGGTAGCTCCAGATAGTACTTTGGGAGAAGTGCTGTACTACAGTTTGTACCCCTCCCGTGGAAGGCCATTGGCCACCGGGCACTCAGGAGGCCGAAATAGCTCAGTTGGGAGAGCGTTAGACTGAAGATCTAAAGGTCCCTGGTTCGATCCCGGGTTTCGGCAGGTGCTTTTTTAGGTACGCATCAACTAAAGTAATGAGATTGTAATGAGAACATTGAGGATACAGCTCAGATGTTTGGAGTTTTGAGAGCTTAGGCAATTTACGGCAAAGGCCAGGCGTTGCATGGCAGCGAAGAGGAATTTAAAAATTCAGCTTACAGTCCATCAGAACGATGTAGGGTTTCTTGGAGGTGGTGGGATTTTAGAAGCTCTTTGAAAAAGGGTTTGGTGAGGCTCAGAAAAGAACACCCTTGCTCTGGAGATTCCCTGAAAGAACCTGCGCTATCAAATTCTGTTTTTCTACGCTCTTCTACTCGGCAACCTCCTAGAAAGGAGATAGTTAAGTAAAGAGAAAGACAAAGCCCGCGCTTCAGAACACTGTCAGAAGTGGGATTCGAACCCACGCCTCCAGAGGAGACTGCGACCTGAACGCAGCTCCTTAGACCGCTCGGCCATCCTGACAACCTGTCGGCAAGGTAGTGTACTTTTCCAAACAGAACTATTCTACTCCTTAAGCCTTAGCGGGAGAACTTCTCCAAAGGAAAAACCATGACCGTCATTGGGTGTACATTACAATCTTGTGTACTACCCAAGCAAGGGTCAGGAAGACACGTGTGACTGCCCAGCTCCATGCTTGTGGCTCCTCAGCTCTTGGTAGCTCCAGATAGTACTTTGGGAGAAGTGCTGTACTACAGTTTGTACCCCTCCCGTGGAAGGCCATTGGCCACCGGGCACTCAGGAGGCCGAAATAGCTCAGTTGGGAGAGCGTTAGACTGAAGATCTAAAGGTCCCTGGTTCGATCCCGGGTTTCGGCAGGTGCTTTTTTAGGTACGCATCAACTAAAGTAATGAGATTCGTTCCCGTCTTTCCTCCAAAATGGCCTGTCCTCGGCTTGTGTGCCGTTTTACCACTCGGCAGCACTGGCCTGGTTGGAGCTGAGCTGCAGTTCCAGGAGCAAACTGGTATGGTGGAAGAAAGCAGCTAACTAGCATTGCCCAGCTGGCCTAAACAATATTGCTCATGGGCACCATTCTTCAGTCTGCCTTCACCGGTCCTTGAAATTGAAGAAATGTGTAATGCACGCAGGCACGCTGGCATCATCCATCAGACGGCAGCAGACAGGAGCAGTCACGTCTGGCTGCAGTGAAAGATAAACCCCTGCCCCCATGAGGCTTCACCAGTGCGTAAAAGCGCCAGGAACATTGAGGATACAGCTCAGATGTTTGGAGTTTTGAGAGCTTAGGCAATTTACGGCAAAGGCCAGGCGTTGCATGGCAGCGAAGAGGAATTTAAAAATTCAGCTTACAGTCCATCAGAACGATGTAGGGTTTCTTGGAGGTGGTGGGATTTTAGAAGCTCTTTGAATAAGGGTTTGGTGAGGCTCAGAAAAGAACACCCTTGCTCTGGAGATTCCCTGAAAGAACCTGCGCTATCAAATTCTGTTTTTCTACGCTCTTCTACTCGGCAACCTCCTAGAAAGGAGATAGTTAAGTAAAGAGAAAGACAAAGCCCGCGCTTCAGAACACTGTCAGAAGTTGGATTAGAACCCACGCCTCCAGAGGAGACTGCGACCTGGACGCAGCGCCTTAGACCGCTCGGCCATCCTGACAACCTGTCGGCAAGATAGTGTACTTTTCCAAACAGAACTATTCTACTCCTTAAGCCTTAGCGGGAGAACTTCTCCAAAGGAAAAACCATGACCGTCATTGGGTGTATATTACAATCTTGTGTACTACCCAAGCAAGGGTCAGGAAGACACGTGTGACTGCCCAGCTCCATGCTTGTGGTATGGTGGAAGAAAGCAGCTAACTAGCATTGCCCAGCTGGCCTAAACGATATTGCTCATGGGCACCATTCTTCAGTCTGCCTTCACCGGTCCTTGAAATTGAAGAAATGTGTAATGCACGCAGGCACGCTGGCATCATCCATCAGACGGCAGCAGACAGGAGCAGTCACGTCTGGCTGCAGTGAAAGATAAACCCCTGCCCCCATGAGGCTTCACCAGTGCGTAAAAGCGCCAGGAACATTGAGGATACAGCTCAGATGTTTGGAGTTTTGAGAGCTTAGGCAATTTACGGCAAAGGCCAGGCGTTGCATGGCAGCGAAGAGGAATTTAAAAATTCAGCTTACAGTCCATCAGAACGATGTAGGGTTTCTTGGAGGTGGTGGGATTTTAGAAGCTCTTTGAAAAAGGGTTTGGTGAGGCTCAGAAAAGAACACCCTTGCTCTGGAGATTCCCTGAAAGAACCTGCGCTATCAAATTCTGTTTTTCTACGCTCTTCTACTCGGCAACCTCCTAGAAAGGAGATAGTTAAGTAAAGAGAAAGACAAAGCCCGCGCTTCAGAACACTGTCAGAAGTGGGATTCGAACCCACGCCTCCAGAGGAGACTGCGACCTGAACGCAGCGCCTTAGACCGCTCGGCCATCCTGACAACCTGTCGGCAAGATAGTGTACTTTTCCAAACAGAACTATTCTACTCCTTAAGCCTTAGCGGGAGAACTTCTCCAAAGGAAAAACCATGACCGTCATTGGGTGTATATTACAATCTTGTGTACTACCCAAGCAAGGGTCAGGAAGACACGTGTGACTGCCCAGCTCCATGCTTGTGGCTCCTCAGCTCTTGGTAGCTCCAGATAGTACTTTGGGAGAAGTGCTGTACTACAGTTTGTACCCCTCCCGTGGAAGGCCATTGGCCACCGGGCACTCAGGAGGCCGAAATAGCTCAGTTGGGAGAGCGTTAGACTGAAGATCTAAAGGTCCCTGGTTCGATCCCGGGTTTCGGCAGGTGCTTTTTTAGGTACGCATCAACTAAAGTAATGAGATTCGTTCCCGTCTTTCCTCCAATATGGCCTGTCCTCGGCTTGTGTGCCGTTTTACCACTCGGCAGCACTGGCCTGGTTGGAGCTGCAGTTCCAGGAGCAAACTGGTATGGTGGAAGAAAGCAGCTAACTAGCATTGCCCAGCTGGCCTAAACGATATTGCTCATGGGCACCATTCTTCAGTCTGCCTTCACCGGTCCTTGAAATTGAAGAAATGTGTAATGCACGCAGGCACGCTGGCATCATCCATCAGACGGCAGCAGACAGGAGCAGTCACGTCTGGCTGCAGTGAAAGATAAACCCCTGCCCCCATGAGGCTTCACCAGTGCGTAAAAGCGCCAGGAACATTGAGGATACAGCTCAGATGTTTGGAGTTTTGAGAGCTTAGGCAATTTACGGCAAAGGCCAGGCGTTGCATGGCAGCGAAGAGGAATTTAAAAATTCAGCTTACAGTCCATCAGAACGATGTAGGGTTTCTTGGAGGTGGTGGGATTTTAGAAGCTCTTTGAAAAAGGGTTTGGTGAGGCTCAGAAAAGAACACCCTTGCTCTGGAGATTCCCTGAAAGAACCTGCGCTATCAAATTCTGTTTTTCTACGCTCTTCTACTCGGCAACCTCCTAGAAAGGAGATAGTTAAGTAAAGAGAAAGACAAAGCCCGCGCTTCAGAACACTGTCAGAAGTGGGATTCGAACCCACGTCTCCAGAGGAGACTGCGACCTGAACGCAGCGCCTTAGACCGCTCGGCCATCCTGACAACCTGTCGGCAAGATAGTGTACTTTTCCAAACAGAACTATTCTACTCCTTAAGCCTTAGCGGGAGAACTTCTCCAAAGGAAAAACCATGACCGTCATTGGGTGTATATTACAATCTTGTGTACTACCCAAGCAAGGGTCAGGAAGACACGTGTGACTGCCCAGCTCCATGCTTGTGGCTCCTCAGCTCTTGGTAGCTCCAGATAGTACTTTGGGAGAAGTGCTGTACTACAGTTTGTACCCCTCCCGTGGAAGGCCATTGGCCACCGAGCACTCAGGAGGCCGAAATAGCTCAGTTGGGAGAGCGTTAGACTGAAGATCTAAAGGTCCCTGGTTCGATCCCGGGTTTCGGCAGGTGCTTTCTTTAGGTACGCATCAACTAAAGTAATGAGATTCGTTCCCGTCTTTCCTCCAAAATGGCCTGTCCTCGGCTTGTGTGCCGTTTTACCACTCGGCACCACTGGCCTGGTTGGAGCTGAGCTGCAGTTCCAGGAGCAAACTGGTATGGTGGAAGAAAGCAGCTAACTAGCATTGCCCAGCTGGCCTAAACGATATTGCTCATGGGCACCATTCTTCAGTCTGCCTTCACCGGTCCTTGAAATTGAAGAAATGTGTAATGCACGCAGGCACGCTGGCATCATCCATCAGACGGCAGCAGACAGGAGCAGTCACGTCTGGCTGCAGTGAAAGATAAACCCCTGCCCCCATGAGGCTTCACCAGTGCGTAAAAGCGCCAGGAACATTGAGGATACAGCTCAGATGTTTGGAGTTTTGAGAGCTTAGGCAATTTACGGCAAAGGCCAGGCGTTGCATGGCAGCGAAGAGGAATTTAAAAATTCAGCTTACAGTCCATCAGAACGATGTAGGGTTTCTTGGAGGTGGTGGGATTTTAGAAGCTCTTTGAAAAAGGGTTTGGTGAGGCTCAGAAAAGAACACCCTTGCTCTGGAGATTCCCTGAAAGAACCTGCGCTATCAAATTCTGTTTTTCTACGCTCTTCTACTCGGCAACCTCCTAGAAAGGAGATAGTTAAGTAAAGAGAAAGACAAAGCCCGCGCTTCAGAACACTGTCAGAAGTGGGATTCGAACCCACGCCTCCAGAGGAGACTGCGACCTGAACGCAGCGCCTTAGACCGCTCGGCCATCCTGACAACCTGTCGGCAAGATAGTGTACTTTTCCAAACAGAACTATTCTACTCCTTAAGCCTTAGCGGGAGAACTTCTCCAAAGGAAAAACCATGACCGTCATTGGGTGTATATTACAATCTTGTGTACTACCCAAGCAAGGGTCAGGAAGACACGTGTGACTGCCCAGCTCCATGCTTGTGGCTCCTCAGCTCTTGGTAGCTCCAGATAGTACTTTGGGAGAAGTGCTGTACTACAGTTTGTACCCCTCCCGTGGAAGGCCATTGGCCACCGGGCACTCAGGAGGCCGAAATAGCTCAGTTGGGAGAGCGTTAGACTGAAGATCTAAAGGTCCCTGGTTCGATCCCGGGTTTCGGCAGGTGCTTTTTTAGGTACGCATCAACTAAAGTAATGAGATTGTAATGAGAACATTGAGGATACAGCTCAGATGTTTGGAGTTTTGAGAGCTTAGGCAATTTACGGCAAAGGCCAGGCGTTGCATGGCAGCGAAGAGGAATTTAAAAATTCAGCTTACAGTCCATCAGAACGATGTAGGGTTTCTTGGAGGTGGTGGGATTTTAGAAGCTCTTTGAAAAAGGGTTTGGTGAGGCTCAGAAAAGAACACCCTTGCTCTGGAGATTCCCTGAAAGAACCTGCGCTATCAAATTCTGTTTTTCTACGCTCTTCTACTCGGCAACCTCCTAGAAAGGAGATAGTTAAGTAAAGAGAAAGACAAAGCCCGCGCTTCAGAACACTGTCAGAAGTGGGATTCGAACCCACGTCTCCAGAGGAGACTGCGACCTGAACGCAGCGCCTTAGACCGCTCGGCCATCCTGACAACCTGTCGGCAAGATAGTGTACTTTTCCAAACAGAACTATTCTACTCCTTAAGCCTTAGCGGGAGAACTTCTCCAAAGGAAAAACCATGACCGTCATTGGGTGTATATTACAATCTTGTGTACTACCCAAGCAAGGGTCAGGAAGACACGTGTGACTGCCCAGCTCCATGCTTGTGGCTCCTCAGCTCTTGGTAGCTCCAGATAGTACTTTGGGAGAAGTGCTGTACTACAGTTTGTACCCCTCCCGTGGAAGGCCATTGGCCACCGAGCACTCAGGAGGCTGAAATAGCTCAGTTGGGAGAGCGTTAGACTGAAGATCTAAAGGTCCCTGGTTCGATCCCGGGTTTCGGCAGGTGCTTTTTTAGGTACGCATCAACTAAAGTAATGAGATTCGTTCCCGTCTTTCCTCCAATATGGCCTGTCCTCGGCTTGTGTGCCGTTTTACCACTCGGCAGCACTGGCCTGGTTGGAGCTGAGCTGCAGTTCCAGGAGCAAACTGGTATGGTGGAAGAAAGCAGCTAACTAGCATTGCCCAGCTGGCCTAAACGATATTGCTCATGGGCACCATTCTTCAGTCTGCCTTCACCGGTCCTTGAAATTGAAGAAATGTGTAATGCACGCAGGCACGCTGGCATCATCCATCAGACGGCAGCAGACAGGAGCAGTCACGTCTGGCTGCAGTGAAAGATAAACCCCTGCCCCCATGAGGCTTCACCAGTGCGTAAAAGCGCCAGGAACATTGAGGATACAGCTCAGATGTTTGGAGTTTTGAGAGCTTAGGCAATTTACGGCAAAGGCCAGGCGTTGCATGGCAGCGAAGAGGAATTTAAAAATTCAGCTTACAGTCCATCAGAACGATGTAGGGTTTCTTGGAGGTGGTGGGATTTTAGAAGCTCTTTGAAAAAGGGTTTGGTGAGGCTCAGAAAAGAACACCCTTGCTCTGGAGATTCCCTGAAAGAACCTGCGCTATCAAATTCTGTTTTTCTACGCTCTTCTACTCGGCAACCTCCTAGAAAGGAGATAGTTAAGTAAAGAGAAAGACAAAGCCCGCGCTTCAGAACACTGTCAGAAGTGGGATTCGAACCCACGCCTCCAGAGGAGACTGCGACCTGAACGCAGCGCCTTAGACCGCTCGGCCATCCTGACAACCTGTCGGCAAGATAGTGTACTTTTCCAAACAGAACTATTCTACTCCTTAAGCCTTAGCGGGAGAACTTCTCCAAAGGAAAAACCATGACCGTCATTGGGTGTATATTACAATCTTGTGTACTACCCAAGCAAGGGTCAGGAAGACACGTGTGACTGCCCAGCTCCATGCTTGTGGCTCCTCAGCTCTTGGTAGCTCCAGATAGTACTTTGGGAGAAGTGCTGTACTACAGTTTGTACCCCTCCCGTGGAAGGCCATTGGCCACCGGGCACTCAGGAGGCCGAAATAGCTCAGTTGGGAGAGCGTTAGACTGAAGATCTAAAGGTCCCTGGTTCGATCCCGGGTTTCGGCAGGTGCTTTTTTAGGTACGCATCAACTAAAGTAATGAGATTGTAATGAGAACATTGAGGATACAGCTCAGATGTTTGGAGTTTTGAGAGCTTAGGCAATTTACGGCAAAGGCCAGGCGTTGCATGGCAGCGAAGAGGAATTTAAAAATTCAGCTTACAGTCCATCAGAACGATGTAGGGTTTCTTGGAGGTGGTGGGATTTTAGAAGCTCTTTGAAAAAGGGTTTGGTGAGGCTCAGAAAAGAACACCCTTGCTCTGGAGATTCCCTGAAAGAACCTGCGCTATCAAATTCTGTTTTTCTACGCTCTTCTACTCGGCAACCTCCTAGAAAGGAGATAGTTAAGTAAAGAGAAAGACAAAGCCCGCGCTTCAGAACACTGTCAGAAGTGGGATTCGAACCCACGCCTCCAGAGGAGACTGCGACCTGAACGCAGCGCCTTAGACCGCTCGGCCATCCTGACAACCTGTCGGCAAGATAGTGTACTTTTCCAAACAGAACTATTCTACTCCTTAAGCCTTAGCGGGAGAACTTCTCCAAAGGAAAAACCATGACCGTCATTGGGTGTATATTACAATCTTGTGTACTACCCAAGCAAGGGTCAGGAAGACACGTGTGACTGCCCAGCTCCATGCTTGTGGCTCCTCAGCTCTTGGTAGCTCCAGATAGTACTTTGGGAGAAGTGCTGTACTACAGTTTGTACCCCTCCCGTGGAAGGCCATTGGCCACCGGGCACTCAGGAGGCCGAAATAGCTCAGTTGGGAGAGCGTTAGACTGAAGATCTAAAGGTCCCTGGTTCGATCCTGGGTTTCGGCAGGTGCTTTTTTAGGTACGCATCAACTAAAGTAATGAGATTCGTTCCCGTCTTTCCTCCAAAATGGCCTGTCCTCGGCTTGTGTGCCGTTTTACCACTCGGCAGCACTGGCCTGGTTGGAGCTGAGCTGCAGTTCCAGGAGCAAACTGGTATGGTGGAAGAAAGCAGCTAACTAGCATTGCCCAGCTGGCCTAAACAATATTGCTCATGGGCACCATTCTTCAGTCTGCCTTCACCGGTCCTTGAAATTGAAGAAATGTGTAATGCACGCAGGCACGCTGGCATCATCCATCAGACGGCAGCAGACAGGAGCAGTCACGTCTGGCTGCAGTGAAAGATAAACCCCTGCCCCCATGAGGCTTCACCAGTGCGTAAAAGCGCCAGGAACATTGAGGATACAGCTCAGATGTTTGGAGTTTTGAGAGCTTAGGCAATTTACGGCAAAGGCCAGGCGTTGCATGGCAGCGAAGAGGAATTTAAAAATTCAGCTTACAGTCCATCAGAACGATGTAGGGTTTCTTGGAGGTGGTGGGATTTTAGAAGCTCTTTGAATAAGGGTTTGGTGAGGCTCAGAAAAGAACACCCTTGCTCTGGAGATTCCCTGAAAGAACCTGCGCTATCAAATTCTGTTTTTCTACGCTCTTCTACTCGGCAACCTCCTAGAAAGGAGATAGTTAAGTAAAGAGAAAGACAAAGCCCGCGCTTCAGAACACTGTCAGAAGTTGGATTAGAACCCACGCCTCCAGAGGAGACTGCGACCTGAACGCAGCGCCTTAGACCGCTCGGCCATCCTGACAACCTGTCGGCAAGATAGTGTACTTTTCCAAACAGAACTATTCTACTCCTTAAGCCTTAGCGGGAGAACTTCTCCAAAGGAAAAACCATGACCGTCATTGGGTGTATATTACAATCTTGTGTACTACCCAAGCAAGGGTCAGGAAGACACGTGTGACTGCCCAGCTCCATGCTTGTGGCTCCTCAGCTCTTGGTAGCTCCAGATAGTACTTTGGGAGAAGTGCTGTACTACAGTTTGTACCCCTCCCGTGGAAGGCCATTGGCCACCGGGCACTCAGGAGGCCGAAATAGCTCAGTTGGGAGAGCGTTAGACTGAAGATCTAAAGGTCCCTGGTTCGATCCCGGGTTTCGGCAGGTGCTTTTTTAGGTACGCATCAACTAAAGTAATGAGATTCGTTCCCGTCTTTCCTCCAAAATGGCCTGTCCTCGGCTTGTGTGCCGTTTTACCACTCGGCAGCACTGGCCTGGTTGGAGCTGAGCTGCAGTTCCAGGAGCAAACTGGTATGGTGGAAGAAAGCAGCTAACTAGCATTGCCCAGCTGGCCTAAACAATATTGCTCATGGGCACCATTCTTCAGTCTGCCTTCACCGGTCCTTGAAATTGAAGAAATGTGTAATGCACGCAGGCACGCTGGCATCATCCATCAGACGGCAGCAGACAGGAGCAGTCACGTCTGGCTGCAGTGAAAGATAAACCCCTGCCCCCATGAGGCTTCACCAGTGCGTAAAAGCGCCAGGAACATTGAGGATACAGCTCAGATGTTTGGAGTTTTGAGAGCTTAGGCAATTTACGGCAAAGGCCAGGCGTTGCATGGCAGCGAAGAGGAATTTAAAAATTCAGCTTACGGTCCATCAGAACGATGTAGGGTTTCTTGGAGGTGGTGGGATTTTAGAAGCTCTTTGAATAAGGGTTTGGTGAGGCTCAGAAAAGAACACCCTTGCTCTGGAGATTCCCTGAAAGAACCTGCGCTATCAAATTCTGTTTTTCTACGCTCTTCTACTCGGCAACCTCCTAGAAAGGAGATAGTTAAGTAAAGAGAAAGACAAAGCCCGCGCTTCAGAACACTGTCAGAAGTGGGATTCGAACCCATGCCTCCAGAGGAGACTGCGACCTGAACGCAGCGCCTTAGACCGCTCGGCCATCCTGACAACCTGTCGGCAAGATAGTGTACTTTTCCAAACAGAACTATTCTACTCCTTAAGCCTTAGCGGGAGAACTTCTCCAAAGGAAAAACCATGACCGTCATTGGGTGTATATTACAATCTTGTGTACTACCCAAGCAAGGGTCAGGAAGACACGTGTGACTGCCCAGCTCCATGCTTGTGGCTCCTCAGCTCTTGGGAGCTCCAGATAGTACTTTGGGAGAAGTACTGTACTACAGTTTGTACCCCTCCCGTGGAAGGCCATTGGCCACCGGGCACTCAGGAGGCCGAAATAGCTCAGTTGGGAGAGCGTTAGACTGAAGATCTAAAGGTCCCTGGTTCGATCCCGGGTTTCGGCAGGTGCTTTTTTAGGTACGCATCAACTAAAGTAATGAGATTCGTTCCCGTCTTTCCTCCAATATGGCCTGTCCTCGGCTTGTGTGCCGTTTTACCACTCGGCAGCACTGGCCTGGTTGGAGCTGAGCTGCAGTTCCAGGAGCAAACTGGTATGGTGGAAGAAAGCAGCTAACTAGCATTGCCCAGCTGGCCTAAACGATATTGCTCATGGGCACCATTCTTCAGTCTGCCTTCACCGGTCCTTGAAATTGAAGAAATGTGTAATGCACGCAGGCACGCTGGCATCATCCATCAGACGGCAGCAGACAGGAGCAGTCACGTCTGGCTGCAGTGAAAGATAAACCCCTGCCCCCATGAGGCTTCACCAGTGCGTAAAAGCGCCAGGAACATTGAGGATACAGCTCAGATGTTTGGAGTTTTGAGAGCTTAGGCAATTTACGGCAAAGGCCAGGCGTTGCATGGCAGCGAAGAGGAATTTAAAAATTCAGCTTACAGTCCATCAGAACGATGTAGGGTTTCTTGGAGGTGGTGGGATTTTAGAAGCTCTTTGAAAAAGGGTTTGGTGAGGCTCAGAAAAGAACACCCTTGCTCTGGAGATTCCCTGAAAGAACCTGCGCTATCAAATTCTGTTTTTCTACGCTCTTCTACTCGGCAACCTCCTAGAAAGGAGATAGTTAAGTAAAGAGAAAGACAAAGCCCGCGCTTCAGAACACTGTCAGAAGTGGGATTCGAACCCACGCCTCCAGAGGAGACTGCGACCTGAACGCAGCGCCTTAGACCGCTCGGCCATCCTGACAACCTGTCGGCAAGATAGTGTACTTTTCCAAACAGAACTATTCTACTCCTTAAGCCTTAGCGGGAGAACTTCTCCAAAGGAAAAACCATGACCGTCATTGGGTGTATATTACAATCTTGTGTACTACCCAAGCAAGGGTCAGGAAGACACGTGTGACTGCCCAGCTCCATGCTTGTGGCTCCTCAGCTCTTGGTAGCTCCAGATAGTACTTTGGGAGAAGTGCTGTACTACAGTTTGTACCCCTCCCGTGGAAGGCCATTGGCCACCGGGCACTCAGGAGGCCGAAATAGCTCAGTTGGGAGAGCGTTAGACTGAAGATCTAAAGGTCCCTGGTTCGATCCCGGGTTTCGGCAGGTGCTTTTTTAGGTACGCATCAACTAAAGTAATGAGATTGTAATGAGAACATTGAGGATACAGCTCAGATGTTTGGAGTTTTGAGAGCTTAGGCAATTTACGGCAAAGGCCAGGCGTTGCATGGCAGCGAAGAGGAATTTAAAAATTCAGCTTACAGTCCATCAGAACGATGTAGGGTTTCTTGGAGGTGGTGGGATTTTAGAAGCTCTTTGAAAAAGGGTTTGGTGAGGCTCAGAAAAGAACACCCTTGCTCTGGAGATTCCCTGAAAGAACCTGCGCTATCAAATTCTGTTTTTCTACGCTCTTCTACTCGGCAACCTCCTAGAAAGGAGATAGTTAAGTAAAGAGAAAGACAAAGCCCGCGCTTCAGAACACTGTCAGAAGTGGGATTCGAACCCACGTCTCCAGAGGAGACTGCGACCTGAACGCAGCGCCTTAGACCGCTCGGCCATCCTGACAACCTGTCGGCAAGATAGTGTACTTTTCCAAACAGAACTATTCTACTCCTTAAGCCTTAGCGGGAGAACTTCTCCAAAGGAAAAACCATGACCGTCATTGGGTGTATATTACAATCTTGTGTACTACCCAAGCAAGGGTCAGGAAGACACGTGTGACTGCCCAGCTCCATGCTTGTGGCTCCTCAGCTCTTGGTAGCTCCAGATAGTACTTTGGGAGAAGTGCTGTACTACAGTTTGTACCCCTCCAGTGGAAGGCCATTGGCCACCGGGCACTCAGGAGGCCGAAATAGCTCAGTTGGGAGAGCGTTAGACTGAAGATCTAAAGGTCCCTGGTTCGATCCCGGGTTTCGGCAGGTGCTTTTTTAGGTACGCATCAACTAAAGTAATGAGATTCGTTCCCGTCTTTCCTCCAATATGGCCTGTCCTCGGCTTGTGTGCCGTTTTACCACTCGGCAGCACTGGCCTGGTTGGAGCTGAGCTGCAGTTCCAGGAGCAAACTGGTATGGTGGAAGAAAGCAGCTAACTAGCATTGCCCAGCTGGCCTAAACGATATTGCTCATGGGCACCATTCTTCAGTCTGCCTTCACCGGTCCTTGAAATTGAAGAAATGTGTAATGCACGCAGGCACGCTGGCATCATCCATCAGACGGCAGCAGACAGGAGCAGTCACGTCTGGCTGCAGTGAAAGATAAACCCCTGCCCCCATGAGGCTTCACCAGTGCGTAAAAGCGCCAGGAACATTGAGGATACAGCTCAGATGTTTGGAGTTTTGAGAGCTTAGGCAATTTACGGCAAAGGCCAGGCGTTGCATGGCAGCGAAGAGGAATTTAAAAATTCAGCTTACAGTCCATCAGAACGATGTAGGGTTTCTTGGAGGTGGTGGGATTTTAGAAGCTCTTTGAAAAAGGGTTTGGTGAGGCTCAGAAAAGAACACTCTTGCTCTGGAGATTCCCTGAAAGAACCTGCGCTATCAAATTCTGTTTTTCTACGCTCTTCTACTCGGCAACCTCCTAGAAAGGAGATAGTTAAGTAAAGAGAAAGACAAAGCCCGCGCTTCAGAACACTGTCAGAAGTGGGATTCGAACCCACGCCTCCAGAGGAGACTGCGACCTGAACGCAGCGCCTTAGACCGCTCGGCCATCCTGACAACCTGTCGGCAAGATAGTGTACTTTTCCAAACAGAACTATTC
This sequence comes from Dendropsophus ebraccatus, assembly GCF_027789765.1. NCBI lineage: Eukaryota > Metazoa > Chordata > Amphibia > Anura > Hylidae > Dendropsophus > Dendropsophus ebraccatus. The sequence continues at coordinate 50,172 of NW_027210305.1, read as the reverse complement.
TACTCCTTAAGCCTTAGCGGGAGAACTTCTCCAAAGGAAAAACCATGACCGTCATTGGGTGTATATTACAATCTTGTGTACTACCCAAGCAAGGGTCAGGAAGACACGTGTGACTGCCAAGCTCCATGCTTGTGGCTCCTCAGCTCTTGGTAGCTCCAGATAGTACTTTGGGAGAAGTGCTGTACTACAGTTTGTACCCCTCCCGTGGAAGGCCATTGGCCACCGGGCACTCAGGAGGCCGAAATAGCTCAGTTGGGAGAGCGTTAGACTGAAGATCTAAAGGTCCCTGGTTCGATCCCGGGTTTCGGCAGGTGCTTTTTTAGGTACGCATCAACTAAAGTAATGAGATTGTAATGAGAACATTGAGGATACAGCTCAGATGTTTGGAGTTTTGAGAGCTTAGGCAATTTACGGCAAAGGCCAGGCGTTGCATGGCAGCGAAGAGGAATTTAAAAATTCAGCTTACAGTCCATCAGAACGATGTAGGGTTTCTTGGAGGTGGTGGGATTTTAGAAGCTCTTTGAAAAAGGGTTTGGTGAGGCTCAGAAAAGAACACCCTTGCTCTGGAGATTCCCTGAAAGAACCTGCGCTATCAAATTCTGTTTTTCTACGCTCTTCTACTCGGCAACCTCCTAGAAAGGAGATAGTTAAGTAAAGAGAAAGACAAAGCCCGCGCTTCAGAACACTGTCAGAAGTGGGATTCGAACCCACGCCTCCAGAGGAGACTGCGACCTGAACGCAGCTCCTTAGACCGCTCGGCCATCCTGACAACCTGTCGGCAAGATAGTGTACTTTTCCAAACAGAACTATTCTACTCCTTAAGCCTTAGCGGGAGAACTTCTCCAAAGGAAAAACCATGACCGTCATTGGGTGTATATTACAATCTTGTGTACTACCCAAGCAAGGGTCAGGAAGACACGTGTGACTGCCCAGCTCCATGCTTGTGGCTCCTCAGCTCTTGGTAGCTCCAGATAGTACTTTGGGAGAAGTGCTGTACTACAGTTTGTACCCCTCCCGTGGAAGGCCATTGGCCACCGGGCACTCAGGAGGCCGAAATAGCTCAGTTGGGAGAGCGTTAGACTGAAGATCTAAAGGTCCCTGGTTCGATCCCGGGTTTCGGCAGGTGCTTTTTTAGGTACGCATCAACTAAAGTAATGAGATTCGTTCCCGTCTTTCCTCCAAAATGGCCTGTCCTCGGCTTGTGTGCCGTTTTACCACTCGGCAGCACTGGCCTGGTTGGAGCTGAGCTGCAGTTCCAGGAGCAAACTGGTATGGTGGAAGAAAGCAGCTAACTAGCATTGCCCAGCTGGCCTAAACAATATTGCTCATGGGCACCATTCTTCAGTCTGCCTTCACCGGTCCTTGAAATTGAAGAAATGTGTAATGCACGCAGGCACGCTGGCATCATCCATCAGACGGCAGCAGACAGGAGCAGTCACGTCTGGCTGCAGTGAAAGATAAACCCCTGCCCCCATGAGGCTTCACCAGTGCGTAAAAGCGCCAGGAACATTGAGGATACAGCTCAGATGTTTGGAGTTTTGAGAGCTTAGGCAATTTACGGCAAAGGCCAGGCGTTGCATGGCAGCGAAGAGGAATTTAAAAATTCAGCTTACGGTCCATCAGAACGATGTAGGGTTTCTTGGAGGTGGTGGGATTTTAGAAGCTCTTTGAATAAGGGTTTGGTGAGGCTCAGAAAAGAACACCCTTGCTCTGGAGATTCCCTGAAAGAACCTGCGCTATCAAATTCTGTTTTTCTACGCTCTTCTACTCGGCAACCTCCTAGAAAGGAGATAGTTAAGTAAAGAGAAAGACAAAGCCCGCGCTTCAGAACACTGTCAGAAGTGGGATTCGAACCCATGCCTCCAGAGGAGACTGCGACCTGAACGCAGCGCCTTAGACCGCTCGGCCATCCTGACAACCTGTCGGCAAGATAGTGTACTTTTCCAAACAGAACTATTCTACTCCTTAAGCCTTAGCGGGAGAACTTCTCCAAAGGAAAAACCATGACCGTCATTGGGTGTATATTACAATCTTGTGTACTACCCAAGCAAGGGTCAGGAAGACACGTGTGACTGCCCAGCTCCATGCTTGTGGCTCCTCAGCTCTTGGGAGCTCCAGATAGTACTTTGGGAGAAGTACTGTACTACAGTTTGTACCCCTCCCGTGGAAGGCCATTGGCCACCGGGCACTCAGGAGGCCGAAATAGCTCAGTTGGGAGAGCGTTAGACTGAAGATCTAAAGGTCCCTGGTTCGATCCCGGGTTTCGGCAGGTGCTTTTTTAGGTACGCATCAACTAAAGTAATGAGATTCGTTCCCGTCTTTCCTCCAATATGGCCTGTCCTCGGCTTGTGTGCCGTTTTACCACTCGGCAGCACTGGCCTGGTTGGAGCTGAGCTGCAGTTCCAGGAGCAAACTGGTATGGTGGAAGAAAGCAGCTAACTAGCATTGCCCAGCTGGCCTAAACGATATTGCTCATGGGCACCATTCTTCAGTCTGCCTTCACCGGTCCTTGAAATTGAAGAAATGTGTAATGCACGCAGGCACGCTGGCATCATCCATCAGACGGCAGCAGACAGGAGCAGTCACGTCTGGCTGCAGTGAAAGATAAACCCCTGCCCCCATGAGGCTTCACCAGTGCGTAAAAGCGCCAGGAACATTGAGGATACAGCTCAGATGTTTGGAGTTTTGAGAGCTTAGGCAATTTACGGCAAAGGCCAGGCGTTGCATGGCAGCGAAGAGGAATTTAAAAATTCAGCTTACAGTCCATCAGAACGATGTAGGGTTTCTTGGAGGTGGTGGGATTTTAGAAGCTCTTTGAAAAAGGGTTTGGTGAGGCTCAGAAAAGAACACCCTTGCTCTGGAGATTCCCTGAAAGAACCTGCGCTATCAAATTCTGTTTTTCTACGCTCTTCTACTCGGCAACCTCCTAGAAAGGAGATAGTTAAGTAAAGAGAAAGACAAAGCCCGCGCTTCAGAACACTGTCAGAAGTGGGATTCGAACCCACGCCTCCAGAGGAGACTGCGACCTGAACGCAGCGCCTTAGACCGCTCGGCCATCCTGACAACCTGTCGGCAAGATAGTGTACTTTTCCAAACAGAACTATTCTACTCCTTAAGCCTTAGCGGGAGAACTTCTCCAAAGGAAAAACCATGACCGTCATTGGGTGTATATTACAATCTTGTGTACTACCCAAGCAAGGGTCAGGAAGACACGTGTGACTGCCCAGCTCCATGCTTGTGGCTCCTCAGCTCTTGGTAGCTCCAGATAGTACTTTGGGAGAAGTGCTGTACTACAGTTTGTACCCCTCCCGTGGAAGGCCATTGGCCACTGGGCACTCAGGAGGCCGAAATAGCTCAGTTGGGAGAGCGTTAGACTGAAGATCTAAAGGTCCCTGGTTCGATCCCGGGTTTCGGCAGGTGCTTTTTTAGGTACGCATCAACTAAAGTAATGAGATTGTAATGAGAACATTGAGGATACAGCTCAGATGTTTGGAGTTTTGAGAGCTTAGGCAATTTACGGCAAAGGCCAGGCGTTGCATGGCAGCGAAGAGGAATTTAAAAATTCAGCTTACAGTCCATCAGAACGATGTAGGGTTTCTTGGAGGTGGTGGGATTTTAGAAGCTCTTTGAAAAAGGGTTTGGTGAGGCTCAGAAAAGAACACCCTTGCTCTGGAGATTCCCTGAAAGAACCTGCGCTATCAAATTCTGTTTTTCTACGCTCTTCTACTCGGCAACCTCCTAGAAAGGAGATAGTTAAGTAAAGAGAAAGACAAAGCCCGCGCTTCAGAACACTGTCAGAAGTGGGATTCGAACCCACGTCTCCAGAGGAGACTGCGACCTGAACGCAGCGCCTTAGACCGCTCGGCCATCCTGACAACCTGTCGGCAAGATAGTGTACTTTTCCAAACAGAACTATTCTACTCCTTAAGCCTTAGCGGGAGAACTTCTCCAAAGGAAAAACCATGACCGTCATTGGGTGTATATTACAATCTTGTGTACTACCCAAGCAAGGGTCAGGAAGACACGTGTGACTGCCCAGCTCCATGCTTGTGGCTCCTCAGCTCTTGGTAGCTCCAGATAGTACTTTGGGAGAAGTGCTGTACTACAGTTTGTACCCCTCCAGTGGAAGGCCATTGGCCACCGGGCACTCAGGAGGCCGAAATAGCTCAGTTGGGAGAGCGTTAGACTGAAGATCTAAAGGTCCCTGGTTCGATCCCGGGTTTCGGCAGGTGCTTTTTTAGGTACGCATCAACTAAAGTAATGAGATTCGTTCCCGTCTTTCCTCCAATATGGCCTGTCCTCGGCTTGTGTGCCGTTTTACCACTCGGCAGCACTGGCCTGGTTGGAGCTGAGCTGCAGTTCCAGGAGCAAACTGGTATGGTGGAAGAAAGCAGCTAACTAGCATTGCCCAGCTGGCCTAAACGATATTGCTCATGGGCACCATTCTTCAGTCTGCCTTCACCGGTCCTTGAAATTGAAGAAATGTGTAATGCACGCAGGCACGCTGGCATCATCCATCAGACGGCAGCAGACAGGAGCAGTCACGTCTGGCTGCAGTGAAAGATAAACCCCTGCCCCCATGAGGCTTCACCAGTGCGTAAAAGCGCCAGGAACATTGAGGATACAGCTCAGATGTTTGGAGTTTTGAGAGCTTAGGCAATTTACGGCAAAGGCCAGGCGTTGCATGGCAGCGAAGAGGAATTTAAAAATTCAGCTTACAGTCCATCAGAACGATGTAGGGTTTCTTGGAGGTGGTGGGATTTTAGAAGCTCTTTGAAAAAGGGTTTGGTGAGGCTCAGAAAAGAACACTCTTGCTCTGGAGATTCCCTGAAAGAACCTGCGCTATCAAATTCTGTTTTTCTACGCTCTTCTACTCGGCAACCTCCTAGAAAGGAGATAGTTAAGTAAAGAGAAAGACAAAGCCCGCGCTTCAGAACACTGTCAGAAGTGGGATTCGAACCCACGCCTCCAGAGGAGACTGCGACCTGAACGCAGCGCCTTAGACCGCTCGGCCATCCTGACAACCTGTCGGCAAGATAGTGTACTTTTCCAAACAGAACTATTCTACTCCTTAAGCCTTAGCGGGAGAACTTCTCCAAAGGAAAAACCATGACCGTCATTGGGTGTATATTACAATCTTGTGTACTACCCAAGCAAGGGTCAGGAAGACACGTGTGACTGCCAAGCTCCATGCTTGTGGCTCCTCAGCTCTTGGTAGCTCCAGATAGTACTTTGGGAGAAGTGCTGTACTACAGTTTGTACCCCTCCCGTGGAAGGCCATTGGCCACCGGGCACTCAGGAGGCCGAAATAGCTCAGTTGGGAGAGCGTTAGACTGAAGATCTAAAGGTCCCTGGTTCGATCCCGGGTTTCGGCAGGTGCTTTTTTAGGTACGCATCAACTAAAGTAATGAGATTGTAATGAGAACATTGAGGATACAGCTCAGATGTTTGGAGTTTTGAGAGCTTAGGCAATTTACGGCAAAGGCCAGGCGTTGCATGGCAGCGAAGAGGAATTTAAAAATTCAGCTTACAGTCCATCAGAACGATGTAGGGTTTCTTGGAGGTGGTGGGATTTTAGAAGCTCTTTGAAAAAGGGTTTGGTGAGGCTCAGAAAAGAACACCCTTGCTCTGGAGATTCCCTGAAAGAACCTGCGCTATCAAATTCTGTTTTTCTACGCTCTTCTACTCGGCAACCTCCTAGAAAGGAGATAGTTAAGTAAAGAGAAAGACAAAGCCCGCGCTTCAGAACACTGTCAGAAGTGGGATTCGAACCCACGCCTCCAGAGGAGACTGCGACCTGAACGCAGCGCCTTAGACCGCTCGGCCATCCTGACAACCTGTCGGCAAGATAGTGTACTTTTCCAAACAGAACTATTCTACTCCTTAAAGGAGAAGTCCGGTGAAATTTTTTTTCCCCCATTTCCTCCCCACATAAAAAGTTATATAAGTTCCTAATGTACACTCATGTCAGATTATAGCCCCTTACCAGACTTTTCTCTGTGTCCCCAGCTGCCGGAAGTGGCTTACTTCCGCATTCTGGGCTGACGTCACGACGAGTGCAGGGTCCCTGCTGCAGCTTGGGTCGTGATGTAGGGCTGACCACGTCACTGTGCAGGCGTTCCTATGAGCTGCTGGCACGCCTCCCAGCCTCATACATATGCATACAGAAGCCTCCCTCCTGTGTAGAGGCACCCGTTCTGTGTAGAGCAATCAGAATGCTGATGAGGAGGGGGAGGAGCGAGCACGATGGAGGGCTGGAGCAGGCAGGCTGGGAGCTCCGTGTCAGCTGTGACCAGAACGCTGACAGGTGGGGGCTGCAGGGGGAAGGAGAGAGCATGGCAGGCTGGAGCAGGGTCACTGAGAGCTCGGTGCTCTGCTGCAGGGGGGGAGATACAGCATGACTGGCTGGAGGAGGCTGGGAGCCTGTGTGTGTGCTGGGATGAGAAGGGATGGGGTGGGGGCTACTGGGGGGAAGGAGAGAGCATGGCAGGCTGGAGCAGGGTCACTGAGAGCTCCATGCTGTGCTCAGAACGGGAGGAGCTGTGCTGCAGGGGGGAGATACAGCATGACTGGCTGGAGGAGGCTGGGAGCCTGTGTGTGTGCTGGGATGAGAAGGGATGGGGGCTGCTGGGGGAACAACACATGACAGGCTGTGTAGGCACACTATAAAGACACTGTGTGCTGTGATCAGAAGAGGAGGAGAGGGGGGTTGTGTATAGTACCTGCTGAATTGTAAAGTGTACATTAGACACTACAAGTGATGCCACAGAGAATGCATGTGGCAGGACTACAGGCTAAGCATTAGGGGGGCTGGTAACATTCAGGGGGTGGGACACAGAGCAAGGCTTTACTGAGTGGGCTGGACAAGCAGCAGAGGGGAGTATACAGTGGGCGTGACAGGTACAGCAGCAAGGAAGAGGGGCTGGGACTTCTGACAGGAAGTGTGGAGAGACCAGCTGATAACCAGAACAGGCGATGTGGGGGTCCTAGAGTGGCGATTTGGGGCTCAAACTGTTACTATTCCAAAGGGGGAAAAGATCCCTTGTTTATTTGGTGATTGGTTTTTTTGAACAGACCCCGGAATTCTCCTTTAAGCCTTAGCGGGAGAACTTCTCCAAAGGAAAAACCATGACCGTCATTGGGTGTATATTACAATCTTGTGTACTACCCAAGCAAGGGTCAGGAAGACACGTGTGACTGCCCAGCTCCATGCTTGTGGCTCCTCAGCTCTTGGTAGCTCCAGATAGTACTTTGGGAGAAGTGCTGTACTACAGTTTGTACCCCTCCCGTGGAAGGCCATTGGCCACCGGGCACTCAGGAGGCCGAAATAGCTCAGTTGGGAGAGCATTAGACTGAAGATCTAAAGGTCCCTGGTTCGATCCCGGGTTTCGGCAGGTGCTTTTTTAGGTACGCATCAACTAAAGTAATGAGATTGTAATGAGAACATTGAGGATACAGCTCAGATGTTTGGAGTTTTGAGAGCTTAGGCAATTTACGGCAAAGGCCAGGCGTTGCATGGCAGCGAAGAGGAATTTAAAAATTCAGCTTACAGTCCATCAGAACGATGTAGGGTTTCTTGGAGGTGGTGGGATTTTAGAAGCTCTTTGAAAAAGGGTTTGGTGAGGCTCAGAAAAGAACACCCTTGCTCTGGAGATTCCCTGAAAGAACCTGCGCTATCAAATTCTGTTTTTCTACGCTCTTCTACTCGGCAACCTCCTAGAAAGGAGATAGTTAAGTAAAGAGAAAGACAAAGCCCGCGCTTCAGAACACTGTCAGAAGTGGGATTCGAACCCACGTCTCCAGAGGAGACTGCGACCTGAACGCAGCGCCTTAGACCGCTCGGCCATCCTGACAACCTGTCGGCAAGATAGTGTACTTTTCCAAACAGAACTATTCTACTCCTTAAGCCTTAGCGGGAGAACTTCTCCAAAGGAAAAACCATGACCGTCATTGGGTGTATATTACAATCTTGTGTACTACCCAAGCAAGGGTCAGGAAGACACGTGTGACTGCCCAGCTCCATGCTTGTGGCTCCTCAGCTCTTGGTAGCTCCAGATAGTACTTTGGGAGAAGTGCTGTACTACAGTTTGTACCCCTCCAGTGGAAGGCCATTGGCCACCGGGCACTCAGGAGGCCGAAATAGCTCAGTTGGGAGAGCGTTAGACTGTAGATCTAAAGGTCCCTGGTTCGATCCCGGGTTTCGGCAGGTGCTTTTTTAGGTACGCATCAACTAAAGTAATGAGATTCGTTCCCGTCTTTCCTCCAATATGGCCTGTCCTCGGCTTGTGTGCCGTTTTACCACTCGGCAGCACTGGCCTGGTTGGAGCTGAGCTGCAGTTCCAGGAGCAAACTGGTATGGTGGAAGAAAGCAGCTAACTAGCATTGCCCAGCTGGCCTAAACGATATTGCTCATGGGCACCATTCTTCAGTCTGCCTTCACCGGTCCTTGAAATTGAAGAAATGTGTAATGCACGCAGGCACGCTGGCATCATCCATCAGACGGCAGCAGACAGGAGCAGTCACGTCTGGCTGCAGTGAAAGATAAACCCCTGCCCCCATGAGGCTTCACCAGTACAATCTTGTGTACTACCCAAGCAAGGGTCAGGAAGACACGTGTGACTGCCAAGCTCCATGCTTGTGGCTCCTCAGCTCTTGGTAGCTCCAGATAGTACTTTGGGAGAAGTGCTGTACTACAGTTTAAGGCAATTTACGGCAAAGGCCAGGCGTTGCATGGCAGCGAAGAGGAATTTAAAAATTCAGCTTACAGTCCATCAGAACGATGTAGGGTTTCTTGGAGGTGGTGGGATTTTAGAAGCTCTTTGAAAAAGGGTTTGGTGAGGCTCAGAAAAGAACACCCTTGCTCTGGAGATTCCCTGAAAGAACCTGCGCTATCAAATTCTGTTTTTCTACGCTCTTCTACTCGGCAACCTCCTAGAAAGGAGATAGTTAAGTAAAGAGAAAGACAAAGCCCGCGCTTCAGAACACTGTCAGAAGTGGGATTCGAACCCACGCCTCCAGAGGAGACTGCGACCTGAACGCAGCGCCTTAGACCGCTCGGCCATCCTGACAACCTGTCGGCAAGATAGTGTACTTTTCCAAACAGAACTATTCTACTCCTTAAGCCTTAGCGGGAGAACTTCTCCAAAGGAAAAACCATGACCGTCATTGGGTGTATATTACAATCTTGTGTACTACCCAAGCAAGGGTCAGGAAGACACGTGTGACTGCCCAGCTCCATGCTTGTGGCTCCTCAGCTCTTGGTAGCTCCAGATAGTACTTTGGGAGAAGTGCTGTACTACAGTTTGTACCCCTCCCGTGGAAGGCCATTGGCCACCGGGCACTCAGGAGGCCGAAATAGCTCAGTTGGGAGAGCGTTAGACTGAAGATCTAAAGGTCCCTGGTTCGATCCCGGGTTTCGGCAGGTGCTTTTTTAGGTACGCATCAACTAAAGTAATGAGATTCGTTCCCGTCTTTCCTCCAATATGGCCTGTCCTCGGCTTGTGTGCCGTTTTACCACTCGGCAGCACTGGCCTGGTTGGAGCTGAGCTGCAGTTCCAGGAGCAAACTGGTATGGTGGAAGAAAGCAGCTAACTAGCATTGCCCAGCTGGCCTAAACGATATTGCTCATGGGCACCATTCTTCAGTCTGCCTTCACCGGTCCTTGAAATTGAAGAAATGTGTAATGCACGCAGGCACGCTGGCATCATCCATCAGACGGCAGCAGACAGGAGCAGTCACGTCTGGCTGCAGTGAAAGATAAACCCCTGCCCCCATGAGGCTTCACCAGTGCGTAAAAGCGCCAGGAACATTGAGGATACAGCTCAGATGTTTGGAGTTTTGAGAGCTTAGGCAATTTACGGCAAAGGCCAGGCGTTGCATGGCAGCGAAGAGGAATTTAAAAATTCAGCTTACAGTCCATCAGAACGATGTAGGGTTTCTTGGAGGTGGTGGGATTTTAGAAGCTCTTTGAAAAAGGGTTTGGTGAGGCTCAGAAAAGAACACCCTTGCTCTGGAGATTCCCTGAAAGAACCTGCGCTATCAAATTCTGTTTTTCTACGCTCTTCTACTCGGCAACCTCCTAGAAAGGAGATAGTTAAGTAAAGAGAAAGACAAAGCCCGCGCTTCAGAACACTGTCAGAAGTGGGATTCGAACCCACGCCTCCAGAGGAGACTGCGACCTGAACGCAGCGCCTTAGACCGCTCGGCCATCCTGACAACCTGTCGGCAAGATAGTGTACTTTTCCAAACAGAACTATTCTACTCCTTAAGCCTTAGCGGGAGAACTTCTCCAAAGGAAAAACCATGACCGTCATTGGGTGTATATTACAATCTTGTGTACTACCCAAGCAAGGGTCAGGAAGACACGTGTGACTGCCCAGCTCCATGCTTGTGGCTCCTCAGCTCTTGGTAGCTCCAGATAGTACTTTGGGAGAAGTGCTGTACTACAGTTTGTACCCCTCCCGTGGAAGGCCATTGGCCACCGGGCACTCAGGAGGCCGAAATAGCTCAGTTGGGAGAGCGTTAGACTGAAGATCTAAAGGTCCCTGGTTCGATCCCGGGTTTCGGCAGGTGCTTTTTTAGGTACGCATCAACTAAAGTAATGAGATTGTAATGAGAACATTGAGGATACAGCTCAGATGTTTGGAGTTTTGAGAGCTTAGGCAATTTACGGCAAAGGCCAGGCGTTGCATGGCAGCGAAGAGGAATTTAAAAATTCAGCTTACAGTCCATCAGAACGATGTAGGGTTTCTTGGAGGTGGTGGGATTTTAGAAGCTCTTTGAAAAAGGGTTTGGTGAGGCTCAGAAAAGAACACTCTTGCTCTGGAGATTCCCTGAAAGAACCTGCGCTATCAAATTCTGTTTTTCTACGCTCTTCTACTCGGCAACCTCCTAGAAAGGAGATAGTTAAGTAAAGAGAAAGACAAAGCCCGCGCTTCAGAACACTGTCAGAAGTGGGATTCGAACCCACGCCTCCAGAGGAGACTGCGACCTGAACGCAGCGCCTTAGACCGCTCGGCCATCCTGACAACCTGTCGGCAAGATAGTGTACTTTTCCAAACAGAACTATTCTACTCCTTAAGCCTTAGCGGGAGAACTTCTCCAAAGGAAAAACCATGACCGTCATTGGGTGTATATTACAATCTTGTGTACTACCCAAGCAAGGGTCAGGAAGACACGTGTGACTGCCCAGCTCCATGCTTGTGGCTCCTCAGCTCTTGGTAGCTCCAGATAGTACTTTGGGAGAAGTGCTGTACTACAGTTTGTACCCCTCCCGTGGAAGGCCATTGGCCACCGGGCACTCAGGAGGCCGAAATAGCTCAGTTGGGAGAGCGTTAGACTGAAGATCTAAAGGTCCCTGGTTCGATCCCGGGTTTCGGCAGGTGCTTTTTTAGGTACGCATCAACTAAAGTAATGAGATTCGTTCCCGTCTTTCCTCCAATATGGCCTGTCCTCGGCTTGTGTGCCGTTTTACCACTCGGCAGCACTGGCCTGGTTGGAGCTGCAGTTCCAGGAGCAAACTGGTATGGTGGAAGAAAGCAGCTAACTAGCATTGCCCAGCTGGCCTAAACGATATTGCTCATGGGCACCATTCTTCAGTCTGCCTTCACCGGTCCTTGAAATTGAAGAAATGTGTAATGCACGCAGGCACGCTGGCATCATCCATCAGACGGCAGCAGACAGGAGCAGTCACGTCTGGCTGCAGTGAAAGATAAACCCCTGCCCCCATGAGGCTTCACCAGTGCGTAAAAGCGCCAGGAACATTGAGGATACAGCTCAGATGTTTGGAGTTTTGAGAGCTTAGGCAATTTACGGCAAAGGCCAGGCGTTGCATGGCAGCGAAGAGGAATTTAAAAATTCAGCTTACAGTCCATCAGAACGATGTAGGGTTTCTTGGAGGTGGTGGGATTTTAGAAGCTCTTTGAAAAAGGGTTTGGTGAGGCTCAGAAAAGAACACCCTTGCTCTGGAGATTCCCTGAAAGAACCTGCGCTATCAAATTCTGTTTTTCTACGCTCTTCTACTCGGCAACCTCCTAGAAAGGAGATAGTTAAGTAAAGAGAAAGACAAAGCCCGCGCTTCAGAACACTGTCAGAAGTGGGATTCGAACCCACGCCTCCAGAGGAGACTGCGACCTGAACGCAGCGCCTTAGACCGCTCGGCCATCCTGACAACCTGTCGGCAAGATAGTGTACTTTTCCAAACAGAACTATTCTACTCCTTAAGCCTTAGCGGGAGAACTTCTCCAAAGGAAAAACCATGACCGTCATTGGGTGTATATTACAATCTTGTGTACTACCCAAGCAAGGGTCAGGAAGACACGTGTGACTGCCCAGCTCCATGCTTGTGGCTCCTCAGCTCTTGGTAGCTCCAGATAGTACTTTGGGAGAAGTGCTGTACTACAGTTTGTACCCCTCCCGTGGAAGGCCATTGGCCACCGGGCACTCAGGAGGCCGAAATAGCTCAGTTGGGAGAGCGTTAGACTGAAGATCTAAAGGTCCCTGGTTCGATCCCGGGTTTCGGCAGGTGCTTTTTTAGGTACGCATCAACTAAAGTAATGAGATTCGTTCCCGTCTTTCCTCCAATATGGCCTGTCCTCGGCTTGTGTGCCGTTTTACCACTCGGCAGCACTGGCCTGGTTGGAGCTGAGCTGCAGTTCCAGGAGCAAACTGGTATGGTGGAAGAAAGCAGCTAACTAGCATTGCCCAGCTGGCCTAAACGATATTGCTCATGGGCACCATTCTTCAGTCTGCCTTCACCGGTCCTTGAAATTGAAGAAATGTGTAATGCACGCAGGCACGCTGGCATCATCCATCAGACGGCAGCAGACAGGAGCAGTCACGTCTGGCTGCAGTGAAAGATAAACCCCTGCCCCCATGAGGCTTCACCAGTGCGTAAAAGCGCCAGGAACATTGAGGATACAGCTCAGATGTTTGGAGTTTTGAGAGCTTAGGCAATTTACGGCAAAGGCCAGGCGTTGCATGGCAGCGAAGAGGAATTTAAAAATTCAGCTTACAGTCCATCAGAACGATGTAGGGTTTCTTGGAGGTGGTGGGATTTTAGAAGCTCTTTGAAAAAGGGTTTGGTGAGGCTCAGAAAAGAACACCCTTGCTCTGGAGATTCCCTGAAAGAACCTGCGCTATCAAATTCTGTTTTTCTACGCTCTTCTACTCGGCAACCTCCTAGAAAGGAGATAGTTAAGTAAAGAGAAAGACAAAGCCCGCGCTTCAGAACACTGTCAGAAGTGGGATTCGAACCCACGCCTCCAGAGGAGACTGCGACCTGAACGCAGCGCCTTAGACCGCTCGGCCATCCTGACAACCTGTCGGCAAGATAGTGTACTTTTCCAAACAGAACTATTCTACTCCTTAAGCCTTAGCGGGAGAACTTCTCCAAAGGAAAAACCATGACCGTCATTGGGTGTATATTACAATCTTGTGTACTACCCAAGCAAGGGTCAGGAAGACACGTGTGACTGCCCAGCTCCATGCTTGTGGCTCCTCAGCTCTTGGTAGCTCCAGATAGTACTTTGGGAGAAGTGCTGTACTACAGTTTGTACCCCTCCCGTGGAAGGCCATTGGCCACCGGGCACTCAGGAGGCCGAAATAGCTCAGTTGGGAGAGCGTTAGACTGAAGATCTAAAGGTCCCTGGTTCGATCCCGGGTTTCGGCAGGTGCTTTTTTAGGTACGCATCAACTAAAGTAATGAGATTGTAATGAGAACATTGAGGATACAGCTCAGATGTTTGGAGTTTTGAGAGCTTAGGCAATTTACGGCAAAGGCCAGGCGTTGCATGGCAGCGAAGAGGAATTTAAAAATTCAGCTTACAGTCCATCAGAACGATGTAGGGTTTCTTGGAGGTGGTGGGATTTTAGAAGCTCTTTGAAAAAGGGTTTGGTGAGGCTCAGAAAAGAACACCCTTGCTCTGGAGATTCCCTGAAAGAACCTGCGCTATCAAATTCTGTTTTTCTACGCTCTTCTACTCGGCAACCTCCTAGAAAGGAGATAGTTAAGTAAAGAGAAAGACAAAGCCCGCGCTTCAGAACACTGTCAGAAGTGGGATTCGAACCCACGCCTCCAGAGGAGACTGCGACCTGAACGCAGCGCCTTAGACCGCTCGGCCATCCTGACAACCTGTCGGCAAGATAGTGTACTTTTCCAAACAGAACTATTCTACTCCTTAAGCCTTAGCGGGAGAACTTCTCCAAAGGAAAAACCATGACCGTCATTGGGTGTATATTACAATCTTGTGTACTACCCAAGCAAGGGTCAGGAAGACACGTGTGACTGCCCAGCTCCATGCTTGTGGCTCCTCAGCTCTTGGTAGCTCCAGATAGTACTTTGGGAGAAGTGCTGTACTACAGTTTGTACCCCTCCCGTGGAAGGCCATTGGCCACCGGGCACTCAGGAGGCCGAAATAGCTCAGTTGGGAGAGCGTTAGACTGAAGATCTAAAGGTCCCTGGTTCGATCCCGGGTTTCGGCAGGTGCTTTTTTAGGTACGCATCAACTAAAGTAATGAGATTCGTTCCCGTCTTTCCTCCAATATGGCCTGTCCTCGGCTTGTGTGCCGTTTTACCACTCGGCAGCACTGGCCTGGTTGGAGCTGAGCTGCAGTTCCAGGAGCAAACTGGTATGGTGGAAGAAAGCAGCTAACTAGCATTGCCCAGCTGGCCTAAACGATATTGCTCATGGGCACCATTCTTCAGTCTGCCTTCACCGGTCCTTGAAATTGAAGAAATGTGTAATGCACGCAGGCACGCTGGCATCATCCATCAGACGGCAGCAGACAGGAGCAGTCACGTCTGGCTGCAGTGAAAGATAAACCCCTGCCCCCATGAGGCTTCACCAGTGCGTAAAAGCGCCAGGAACATTGAGGATACAGCTCAGATGTTTGGAGTTTTGAGAGCTTAGGCAATTTACGGCAAAGGCCAGGCGTTGCATGGCAGCGAAGAGGAATTTAAAAATTCAGCTTACAGTCCATCAGAACGATGTAGGGTTTCTTGGAGGTGGTGGGATTTTAGAAGCTCTTTGAAAAAGGGTTTGGTGAGGCTCAGAAAAGAACACCCTTGCTCTGGAGATTCCCTGAAAGAACCTGCGCTATCAAATTCTGTTTTTCTACGCTCTTCTACTCGGCAACCTCCTAGAAAGGAGATAGTTAAGTAAAGAGAAAGACAAAGCCCGCGCTTCAGAACACTGTCAGAAGTGGGATTCGAACCCACGCCTCCAGAGGAGACTGCGACCTGAACGCAGCGCCTTAGACCGCTCGGCCATCCTGACAACCTGTCGGCAAGATAGTGTACTTTTCCAAACAGAACTATTCTACTCCTTAAGCCTTAGCGGGAGAACTTCTCCAAAGGAAAAACCATGACCGTCATTGGGTGTATATTACAATCTTGTGTACTACCCAAGCAAGGGTCAGGAAGACACGTGTGACTGCCCAGCTCCATGCTTGTGGCTCCTCAGCTCTTGGTAGCTCCAGATAGTACTTTGGGAGAAGTGCTGTACTACAGTTTGTACCCCTCCCGTGGAAGGCCATTGGCCACCGGGCACTCAGGAGGCCGAAATAGCTCAGTTGGGAGAGCGTTAGACTGAAGATCTAAAGGTCCCTGGTTCGATCCCGGGTTTCGGCAGGTGCTTTTTTAGGTACGCATCAACTAAAGTAATGAGATTCGTTCCCGTCTTTCCTCCAATATGGCCTGTCCTCGGCTTGTGTGCCGTTTTACCACTCGGCAGCACTGGCCTGGTTGGAGCTGAGCTGCAGTTCCAGGAGCAAACTGGTATGGTGGAAGAAAGCAGCTAACTAGCATTGCCCAGCTGGCCTAAACGATATTGCTCATGGGCACCATTCTTCAGTCTGCCTTCACCGGTCCTTGAAATTGAAGAAATGTGTAATGCACGCAGGCACGCTGGCATCATCCATCAGACGGCAGCAGACAGGAGCAGTCACGTCTGGCTGCAGTGAAAGATAAACCCCTGCCCCCATGAGGCTTCACCAGTGCGTAAAAGCGCCAGGAACATTGAGGATACAGCTCAGATGTTTGGAGTTTTGAGAGCTTAGGCAATTTACGGCAAAGGCCAGGCGTTGCATGGCAGCGAAGAGGAATTTAAAAATTCAGCTTACAGTCCATCAGAACGATGTAGGGTTTCTTGGAGGTGGTGGGATTTTAGAAGCTCTTTGAAAAAGGGTTTGGTGAGGCTCAGAAAAGAACACCCTTGCTCTGGAGATTCCCTGAAAGAACCTGCGCTATCAAATTCTGTTTTTCTACGCTCTTCTACTCGGCAACCTCCTAGAAAGGAGATAGTTAAGTAAAGAGAAAGACAAAGCCCGCGCTTCAGAACACTGTCAGAAGTGGGATTCGAACCCACGCCTCCAGAGGAGACTGCGACCTGAACGCAGCGCCTTAGACCGCTCGGCCATCCTGACAACCTGTCGGCAAGATAGTGTACTTTTCCAAACAGAACTATTCTACTCCTTAAGCCTTAGCGGGAGAACTTCTCCAAAGGAAAAACCATGACCGTCATTGGGTGTATATTACAATCTTGTGTACTACCCAAGCAAGGGTCAGGAAGACACGTGTGACTGCCCAGCTCCATGCTTGTGGCTCCTCAGCTCTTGGTAGCTCCAGATAGTACTTTGGGAGAAGTGCTGTACTACAGTTTGTACCCCTCCCGTGGAAGGCCATTGGCCACCGGGCACTCAGGAGGCCGAAATAGCTCAGTTGGGAGAGCGTTAGACTGAAGATCTAAAGGTCCCTGGTTCGATCCCGGGTTTCGGCAGGTGCTTTTTTAGGTACGCATCAACTAAAGTAATGAGATTGTAATGAGAACATTGAGGATACAGCTCAGATGTTTGGAGTTTTGAGAGCTTAGGCAATTTACGGCAAAGGCCAGGCGTTGCATGGCAGCGAAGAGGAATTTAAAAATTCAGCTTACAGTCCATCAGAACGATGTAGGGTTTCTTGGAGGTGGTGGGATTTTAGAAGCTCTTTGAAAAAGGGTTTGGTGAGGCTCAGAAAAGAACACCCTTGCTCTGGAGATTCCCTGAAAGAACCTGCGCTATCAAATTCTGTTTTTCTACGCTCTTCTACTCGGCAACCTCCTAGAAAGGAGATAGTTAAGTAAAGAGAAAGACAAAGCCCGCGCTTCAGAACACTGTCAGAAGTGGGATTCGAACCCACGCCTCCAGAGGAGACTGCGACCTGAACGCAGCGCCTTAGACCGCTCGGCCATCCTGACAACCTGTCGGCAAGATAGTGTACTTTTCCAAACAGAACTATTCTACTCCTTAAGCCTTAGCGGGAGAACTTCTCCAAAGGAAAAACCATGACCGTCATTGGGTGTATATTACAATCTTGTGTACTACCCAAGCAAGGGTCAGGAAGACACGTGTGACTGCCCAGCTCCATGCTTGTGGCTCCTCAGCTCTTGGTAGCTCCAGATAGTACTTTGGGAGAAGTGCTGTACTACAGTTTGTACCCCTCCCGTGGAAGGCCATTGGCCACCGTGCACTCAGGAGGCCGAAATAGCTCAGTTGGGAGAGCGTTAGACTGAAGATCTAAAGGTCCCTGGTTCGATCCCGGGTTTCGGCAGGTGCTTTTTTTAGGTACGCATCAACTAAAGTAATGAGATTCGTTCCCGTCTTTCCTCCAATATGGCCTGTCCTCGGCTTGTGTGCCGTTTTACCACTCGGCAGCACTGGCCTGGTTGGAGCTGAGCTGCAGTTCCAGGAGCAAACTGGTATGGTGGAAGAAAGCAGCTAACTAGCATTGCCCAGCTGGCCTAAACAATATTGCTCATGGGCACCATTCTTCAGTCTGCCTTCACCGGTCCTTGAAATTGAAGAAATGTGTAATGCACGCAGGCACGCTGGCATCATCCATCAGACGGCAGCAGACAGGAGCAGTCACGTCTGGCTGCAGTGAAAGATAAACCCCTGCCCCCATGAGGCTTCACCAGTGCGTAAAAGCGCCAGGAACATTGAGGATACAGCTCAGATGTTTGGAGTTTTGAGAGCTTAGGCAATTTACGGCAAAGGCCAGGCGTTGCATGGCAGCGAAGAGGAATTTAAAAATTCAGCTTACAGTCCATCAGAACGATGTAGGGTTTCTTGGAGGTGGTGGGATTTTAGAAGCTCTTTGAAAAAGGGTTTGGTGAGGCTCAGAAAAGAACACCCTTGCTCTGGAGATTCCCTGAAAGAACCTGCGCTATC
Organism: Dendropsophus ebraccatus; assembly: GCF_027789765.1. Classification (NCBI taxonomy): domain Eukaryota; kingdom Metazoa; phylum Chordata; class Amphibia; order Anura; family Hylidae; genus Dendropsophus; species Dendropsophus ebraccatus. The sequence goes on along the minus strand of NW_027210305.1, from coordinate 31,965 downwards.
AAATTCTGTTTTTCTACGCTCTTCTACTCGGCAACCTCCTAGAAAGGAGATAGTTAAGTAAAGAGAAAGACAAAGCCCGCGCTTCAGAACACTGTCAGAAGTGGGATTCGAACCCACGCCTCCAGAGGAGACTGCGACCTGAACGCAGCGCCTTAGACCGCTCGGCCATCCTGACAACCTGTCGGCAAGATAGTGTACTTTTCCAAACAGAACTATTCTACTCCTTAAGCCTTAGCGGGAGAACTTCTCCAAAGGAAAAACCATGACCGTCATTGGGTGTATATTACAATCTTGTGTACTACCCAAGCAAGGGTCAGGAAGACACGTGTGACTGCCCAGCTCCATGCTTGTGGCTCCTCAGCTCTTGGTAGCTCCAGATAGTACTTTGGGAGAAGTGCTGTACTACAGTTTGTACCCCTCCCGTGGAAGGCCATTGGCCACCGGGCACTCAGGAGGCCGAAATAGCTCAGTTGGGAGAGCGTTAGACTGAAGATCTAAAGGTCCCTGGTTCGATCCCGGGTTTCGGCAGGTGCTTTTTTAGGTACGCATCAACTAAAGTAATGAGATTCGTTCCCGTCTTTCCTCCAATATGGCCTGTCCTCGGCTTGTGTGCCGTTTTACCACTCGGCAGCACTGGCCTGGTTGGAGCTGAGCTGCAGTTCCAGGAGCAAACTGGTATGGTGGAAGAAAGCAGCTAACTAGCATTGCCCAGCTGGCCTAAACGATATTGCTCATGGGCACCATTCTTCAGTCTGCCTTCACCGGTCCTTGAAATTGAAGAAATGTGTAATGCACGCAGGCACGCTGGCATCATCCATCAGACGGCAGCAGACAGGAGCAGTCACGTCTGGCTGCAGTGAAAGATAAACCCCTGCCCCCATGAGGCTTCACCAGTGCGTAAAAGCGCCAGGAACATTGAGGATACAGCTCAGATGTTTGGAGTTTTGAGAGCTTAGGCAATTTACGGCAAAGGCCAGGCGTTGCATGGCAGCGAAGAGGAATTTAAAAATTCAGCTTACAGTCCATCAGAACGATGTAGGGTTTCTTGGAGGTGGTGGGATTTTAGAAGCTCTTTGAAAAAGGGTTTGGTGAGGCTCAGAAAAGAACACCCTTGCTCTGGAGATTCCCTGAAAGAACCTGCGCTATCAAATTCTGTTTTTCTACGCTCTTCTACTCGGCAACCTCCTAGAAAGGAGATAGTTAAGTAAAGAGAAAGACAAAGCCCGCGCTTCAGAACACTGTCAGAAGTGGGATTCGAACCCACGCCTCCAGAGGAGACTGCGACCTGAACGCAGCGCCTTAGACCGCTCGGCCATCCTGACAACCTGTCGGCAAGATAGTGTACTTTTCCAAACAGAACTATTCTACTCCTTAAGCCTTAGCGGGAGAACTTCTCCAAAGGAAAAACCATGACCGTCATTGGGTGTATATTACAATCTTGTGTACTACCCAAGCAAGGGTCAGGAAGACACGTGTGACTGCCCAGCTCCATGCTTGTGGCTCCTCAGCTCTTGGTAGCTCCAGATAGTACTTTGGGAGAAGTGCTGTACTACAGTTTGTACCCCTCCCGTGGAAGGCCATTGGCCACCGGGCACTCAGGAGGCCGAAATAGCTCAGTTGGGAGAGCGTTAGACTGAAGATCTAAAGGTCCCTGGTTCGATCCCGGGTTTCGGCAGGTGCTTTTTTAGGTACGCATCAACTAAAGTAATGAGATTCGTTCCCGTCTTTCCTCCAATATGGCCTGTCCTCGGCTTGTGTGCCGTTTTACCACTCGGCAGCACTGGCCTGGTTGGAGCTGAGCTGCAGTTCCAGGAGCAAACTGGTATGGTGGAAGAAAGCAGCTAACTAGCATTGCCCAGCTGGCCTAAACAATATTGCTCATGGGCACCATTCTTCAGTCTGCCTTCACCGGTCCTTGAAATTGAAGAAATGTGTAATGCACGCAGGCACGCTGGCATCATCCATCAGACGGCAGCAGACAGGAGCAGTCACGTCTGGCTGCAGTGAAAGATAAACCCCTGCCCCCATGAGGCTTCACCAGTGCGTAAAAGCGCCAGGAACATTGAGGATACAGCTCAGATGTTTGGAGTTTTGAGAGCTTAGGAAATTTACGGCAAAGGCCAGGCGTTGCATGGCAGCGAAGAGGAATTTAAAAATTCAGCTTACAGTCCATCAGAACGATGTAGGGTTTCTTGGAGGTGGTGGGATTTTAGAAGCTCTTTGAAAAAGGGTTTGGTGAGGCTCAGAAAAGAACACCCTTGCTCTGGAGATTCCCTGAAAGAACCTGCGCTATCAAATTCTGTTTTTCTACGCTCTTCTACTCGGCAACCTCCTAGAAAGGAGATAGTTAAGTAAAGAGAAAGACAAAGCCCGCGCGTCAGAACACTGTCAGAAGTGGGATTCGAACCCACGCCTCCAGAGGAGACTGCGACCTGAACGCAGCGCCTTAGACCGCTCGGCCATCCTGACAACCTGTCGGCAAGATAGTGTACTTTTCCAAACAGAACTATTCTACTCCTTAAGCCTTAGCGGGAGAACTTCTCCAAAGGAAAAACCATGACCGTCATTGGGTGTATATTACAATCTTGTGTACTACCCAAGCAAGGGTCAGGAAGACACGTGTGACTGCCCAGCTCCATGCTTGTGGCTCCTCAGCTCTTGGTAGCTCCAGATAGTACTTTGGGAGAAGTGCTGTACTACAGTTTGTACCCCTCCCGTGGAAGGCCATTGGCCACCGGGCACTCAGGAGGCCGAAATAGCTCAGTTGGGAGAGCGTTAGACTGAAGATCTAAAGGTCCCTGGTTCGATCCCGGGTTTCGGCAGGTGCTTTTTTAGGTACGCATCAACTAAAGTAATGAGATTGTAATGAGAACATTGAGGATACAGCTCAGATGTTTGGAGTTTTGAGAGCTTAGGCAATTTACGGCAAAGGCCAGGCGTTGCATGGCAGCGAAGAGGAATTTAAAAATTCAGCTTACAGTCCATCAGAACGATGTAGGGTTTCTTGGAGGTGGTGGGATTTTAGAAGCTCTTTGAAAAAGGGTTTGGTGAGGCTCAGAAAAGAACACCCTTGCTCTGGAGATTCCCTGAAAGAACCTGCGCTATCAAATTCTGTTTTTCTACGCTCTTCTACTCGGCAACCTCCTAGAAAGGAGATAGTTAAGTAAAGAGAAAGACAAAGCCCGCGCTTCAGAACACTGTCAGAAGTGGGATTCGAACCCACGCCTCCAGAGGAGACTGCGACCTGAACGCAGCGCCTTAGACCGCTCGGCCATCCTAACAACCTGTCGGCAAGATAGTGTACTTTTCCAAACAGAACTATTCTACTCCTTAAGCCTTAGCGGGAGAACTTCTCCAAAGGAAAAACCATGACCGTCATTGGGTGTATATTACAATCTTGTGTACTACCCAAGCAAGGGTCAGGAAGACACGTGTGACTGCCCAGCTCCATGCTTGTGGCTCCTCAGCTCTTGGTAGCTCCAGATAGTACTTTGGGAGAAGTGCTGTACTACAGTTTGTACCCCTCCCGTGGAAGGCCATTGGCCACCGGGCACTCAGGAGGCCGAAATAGCTCAGTTGGGAGAGCGTTAGACTGAAGATCTAAAGGTCCCTGGTTCGATCCCGGGTTTCGGCAGGTGCTTTTTTAGGTACGCATCAACTAAAGTAATGAGATTGTAATGAGAACATTGAGGATACAGCTCAGATGTTTGGAGTTTTGAGAGCTTAGGCAATTTACGGCAAAGGCCAGGCGTTGCATGGCAGCGAAGAGGAATTTAAAAATTCAGCTTACAGTCCATCAGAACGATGTAGGGTTTCTTGGAGGTGGTGGGATTTTAGAAGCTCTTTGAAAAAGGGTTTGGTGAGGCTCAGAAAAGAACACCCTTGCTCTGGAGATTCCCTGAAAGAACCTGCGCTATCAAATTCTGTTTTTCTACGCTCTTCTACTCGGCAACCTCCTAGAAAGGAGATAGTTAAGTAAAGAGAAAGACAAAGCCCGCGCTTCAGAACACTGTCAGAAGTGGGATTCGAACCCACGCCTCCAGAGGAGACTGCGACCTGAACGCAGCGCCTTAGACCGCTCGGCCATCCTAACAACCTGTCGGCAAGATAGTGTACTTTTCCAAACAGAACTATTCTACTCCTTAAGCCTTAGCGGGAGAACTTCTCCAAAGGAAAAACCATGACCGTCATTGGGTGTATATTACAATCTTGTGTACTACCCAAGCAAGGGTCAGGAAGACACGTGTGACTGCCCAGCTCCATGCTTGTGGCTCCTCAGCTCTTGGTAGCTCCAGATAGTACTTTGGGAGAAGTGCTGTACTACAGTTTGTACCCCTCCCGTGGAAGGCCATTGGCCACCGGGCACTCAGGAGGCCGAAATAGCTCAGTTGGGAGAGCGTTAGACTGAAGATCTAAAGGTCCCTGGTTCGATCCCGGGTTTCGGCAGGTGCTTTTTTAGGTACGCATCAACTAAAGTAATGAGATTGTAATGAGAACATTGAGGATACAGCTCAGATGTTTGGAGTTTTGAGAGCTTAGGCAATTTACGGCAAAGGCCAGGCGTTGCATGGCAGCGAAGAGGAATTTAAAAATTCAGCTTACAGTCCATCAGAACGATGTAGGGTTTCTTGGAGGTGGTGGGATTTTAGAAGCTCTTTGAAAAAGGGTTTGGTGAGGCTCAGAAAAGAACACCCTTGCTCTGGAGATTCCCTGAAAGAACCTGCGCTATCAAATTCTGTTTTTCTACGCTCTTCTACTCGGCAACCTCCTAGAAAGGAGATAGTTAAGTAAAGAGAAAGACAAAGCCTGCGCTTCAGAACACTGTCAGAAGTGGGATTCGAACCCACGCCTCCAGAGGAGACTGCGACCTGAACGCAGCGCCTTAGACCGCTCGGCCATCCTGACAACCTGTCGGTAAGATAGTGTACTTTTCCAAACAGAACTATTCTACTCCTTAAGCCTTAGCGGGAGAACTTCTCCAAAGGAAAAACCATGACCGTCATTGGGTGTATATTACAATCTTGTGTACTACCCAAGCAAGGGTCAGGAAGACACGTGTGACTGCCCAGCTCCATGCTTGTGGCTCCTCAGCTCTTGGTAGCTCCAGATAGTACTTTGGGAGAAGTGCTGTACTACAGTTTGTACCCCTCCCGTGGAAGGCCATTGGCCACCGGGCACTCAGGAGGCCGAAATAGCTCAGTTGGGAGAGCGTTAGACTGAAGATCTAAAGGTCCCTGGTTCGATCCCGGGTTTCGGCAGGTGCTTTTTTAGGTACGCATCAACTAAAGTAATGAGATTGTAATGAGAACATTGAGGATACAGCTCAGATGTTTGGAGTTTTGAGAGCTTAGGCAATTTACGGCAAAGGCCAGGCGTTGCATGGCAGCGAAGAGGAATTTAAAAATTCAGCTTACAGTCCATCAGAACGATGTAGGGTTTCTTGGAGGTGGTGGGATTTTAGAAGCTCTTTGAAAAAGGGTTTGGTGAGGCTCAGAAAAGAACACCCTTGCTCTGGAGATTCCCTGAAAGAACCTGCGCTATCAAATTCTGTTTTTCTACGCTCTTCTACTCGGCAACCTCCTAGAAAGGAGATAGTTAAGTAAAGAGAAAGACAAAGCCCGCGCTTCAGAACACTGTCAGAAGTGGGATTCGAACCCACGCCTCCAGAGGAGACTGCGACCTGAACGCAGCGCCTTAGACCGCTCGGCCATCCTGACAACCTGTCGGCAAGATAGTGTACTTTTCCAAACAGAACTATTCTACTCCTTAAGCCTTAGCGGGAGAACTTCTCCAAAGGAAAAACCATGACCGTCATTGGGTGTATATTACAATCTTGTGTACTACCCAAGCAAGGGTCAGGAAGACACGTGTGACTGCCCAGCTCCATGCTTGTGGCTCCTCAGCTCTTGGTAGCTCCAGATAGTACTTTGGGAGAAGTGCTGTACTACAGTTTGTACCCCTCCCATGGAAGGCCATTGGCCACTGGGCACTCAGGAGGCCGAAATAGCTCAGTTGGGAGAGCGTTAGACTGAAGATCTAAAGGTCCCTGGTTCGATCCCGGGTTTCGGCAGGTGCTTTTTTAGGTACGCATCAACTAAAGTAATGAGATTGTAATGAGATCATTGAGGATACAGCTCAGATGTTTGGAGTTTTGAGAGCTTAGGCAATTTACGGCAAAGGCCAGGCGTTGCATGGCAGCGAAGAGGAATTTAAAAATTCAGCTTACAGTCCATCAGAACGATGTAGGGTTTCTTGGAGGTGGTGGGATTTTAGAAGCTCTTTGAAAAAGGGTTTGGTGAGGCTCAGAAAAGAACACCCTTGCTCTGGAGATTCCCTGAAAGAACCTGCGCTATCAAATTCTGTTTTTCTACGCTCTTCTACTCGGCAACCTCCTAGAAAGGAGATAGTTAAGTAAAGAGAAAGACAAAGCCCGCGCTTCAGAACACTGTCAGAAGTGGGATTCGAACCCACGCCTCCAGAGGAGACTGCGACCTGAACGCAGCGCCTTAGACCGCTCGGCCATCCTGACAACCTGTCGGCAAGATAGTGTACTTTTCCAAACAGAACTATTCTACTCCTTAAGCCTTAGCGGGAGAACTTCTCCAAAGGAAAAACCATGACCGTCATTGGGTGTATATTACAATCTTGTGTACTACCCAAGCAAGGGTCAGGAAGACACGTGTGACTGCCCAGCTCCATGCTTGTGGCTCCTCAGCTCTTGGTAGCTCCAGATAGTACTTTGGGAGAAGTGCTGTACTACAGTTTGTACCCCTCCCGTGGAAGGCCATTGGCCACTGGGCACTCAGGAGGCCGAAATAGCTCAGTTGGGAGAGCGTTAGACTGAAGATCTAAAGGTCCCTGGTTCGATCCCGGGTTTCGGCAGGTGCTTTTTTAGGTACGCATCAACTAAAGTAATGAGATTCGTTCCCGTCTTTCCTCTAAAATGGCCTGTCCTCGGCTTGTGTGCCGTTTTACCACTCGGCAGCACTGGCCTGGTTGGAGCTGAGCTGCAGTTCCAGGAGCAAACTGGTATGGTGGAAGAAAGCAGCTAACTAGCATTGCCCAGCTGGCCTAAACGATATTGCTCATGGGCACCATTCTTCAGTCTGCCTTCACCGGTCCTTGAAATTGAAGAAATGTGTAATGCACGCAGGCACGCTGGCATCATCCATCAGACGGCAGCAGACAGGAGCAGTCACGTCTGGCTGCAGTGAAAGATAAACCCCTGCCCCCATGAGGCTTCACCAGTGCGTAAAAGCGCCAGGAACATTGAGGATACAGCTCAGATGTTTGGAGTTTTGAGAGCTTAGGCAATTTACGGCAAAGGCCAGGCGTTGCATGGCAGCGAAGAGGAATTTAAAAATTCAGCTTACAGTCCATCAGAACGATGTAGGGTTTCTTGGAGGTGGTGGGATTTTAGAAGCTCTTTGAAAAAGGGTTTGGTGAGGCTCAGAAAAGAACACCCTTGCTCTGGAGATTCCCTGAAAGAACCTGCGCTATCAAATTCTGTTTTTCTACGCTCTTCTACTCGGCAACCTCCTAGAAAGGAGATAGTTAAGTAAAGAGAAAGACAAAGCCCGCGCTTCAGAACACTGTCAGAAGTGGGATTCGAACCCACGCCTCCAGAGGAGACTGCGACCTGAACGCAGCGCCTTAGACCGCTCGGCCATCCTGACAACCTGTCGGCAAGATAGTGTACTTTTCCAAACAGAACTATTCTACTCCTTAAGCCTTAGCGGGAGAACTTCTCCAAAGGAAAAACCATGACCGTCATTGGGTGTATATTACAATCTTGTGTACTACCCAAGCAAGGGTCAGGAAGACACGTGTGACTGCCCAGCTCCATGCTTGTGGCTCCTCAGCTCTTGGTAGCTCCAGATAGTACTTTGGGAGAAGTGCTGTACTACAGTTTGTACCCCTCCCGTGGAAGGCCATTGGCCACCGGGCACTCAGGAGGCCGAAATAGCTCAGTTGGGAGAGCGTTAGACTGAAGATCTAAAGGTCCCTGGTTCGATCCCGGGTTTCGGCAGGTGCTTTTTTAGGTACGCATCAACTAAAGTAATGAGATTGTAATGAGATCATTGAGGATACAGCTCAGATGTTTGGAGTTTTGAGAGCTTAGGCAATTTACGGCAAAGGCCAGGCGTTGCATGGCAGCGAAGAGGAATTTAAAAATTCAGCTTACAGTCCATCAGAACGATGTAGGGTTTCTTGGAGGTGGTGGGATTTTAGAAGCTCTTTGAAAAAGGGTTTGGTGAGGCTCAGAAAAGAACACCCTTGCTCTGGAGATTCCCTGAAAGAACCTGCGCTATCAAATTCTGTTTTTCTACGCTCTTCTACTCGGCAACCTCCTAGAAAGGAGATAGTTAAGTAAAGAGAAAGACAAAGCCCGCGCTTCAGAACACTGTCAGAAGTGGGATTCGAACCCACGCCTCCAGAGGAGACTGCGACCTGAACGCAGCGCCTTAGACCGCTCGGCCATCCTGACAACCTGTCGGCAAGATAGTGTACTTTTCCAAACAGAACTATTCTACTCCTTAAGCCTTAGCGGGAGAACTTCTCCAAAGGAAAAACCATGACCGTCATTGGGTGTATATTACAATCTTGTGTACTACCCAAGCAAGGGTCAGGAAGACACGTGTGACTGCCCAGCTCCATGCTTGTGGCTCCTCAGCTCTTGGTAGCTCCAGATAGTACTTTGGGAGAAGTGCTGTACTACAGTTTGTACCCCTCCCGTGGAAGGCCATTGGCCACCGGGCACTCAGGAGGCCGAAATAGCTCAGTTGGGAGAGCGTTAGACTGAAGATCTAAAGGTCCCTGGTTCGATCCCGGGTTTCGGCAGGTGCTTTTTTAGGTACGCATCAACTAAAGTAATGAGATTGTAATGAGATCATTGAGGATACAGCTCAGATGTTTGGAGTTTTGAGAGCTTAGGCAATTTACGGCAAAGGCCAGGCGTTGCATGGCAGCGAAGAGGAATTTAAAAATTCAGCTTACAGTCCATCAGAACGATGTAGGGTTTCTTGGAGGTGGTGGGATTTTAGAAGCTCTTTGAAAAAGGGTTTGGTGAGGCTCAGAAAAGAACACCCTTGCTCTGGAGATTCCCTGAAAGAACCTGCGCTATCAAATTCTGTTTTTCTACGCTCTTCTACTCGGCAACCTCCTAGAAAGGAGATAGTTAAGTAAAGAGAAAGACAAAGCCCGCGCTTCAGAACACTGTCAGAAGTGGGATTCGAACCCACGCCTCCAGAGGAGACTGCGACCTGAACGCAGCGCCTTAGACCGCTCGGCCATCCTGACAACCTGTCGGCAAGATAGTGTACTTTTCCAAACAGAACTATTCTACTCCTTAAGCCTTAGCGGGAGAACTTCTCCAAAGGAAAAACCATGACCGTCATTGGGTGTATATTACAATCTTGTGTACTACCCAAGCAAGGGTCAGGAAGACACGTGTGACTGCCCAGCTCCATGCTTGTGGCTCCTCAGCTCTTGGTAGCTCCAGATAGTACTTTGGGAGAAGTGCTGTACTACAGTTTGTACCCCTCCCGTGGAAGGCCATTGGCCACCGGGCACTCAGGAGGCCGAAATAGCTCAGTTGGGAGAGCGTTAGACTGAAGATCTAAAGGTCCCTGGTTCGATCCCGGGTTTCGGCAGGTGCTTTTTTAGGTACGCATCAACTAAAGTAATGAGATTCGTTCCCGTCTTTCCTCTCAAATGGCCTGTCCTCGGCTTGTGTGCCGTTTTACCACTCGGCAGCACTGGCCTGGTTGGAGCTGAGCTGCAGTTCCAGGAGCAAACTGGTATGGTGGAAGAAAGCAGCTAACTAGCATTGCCCAGCTGGCCTAAACGATATTGCTCATGGGCACCATTCTTCAGTCTGCCTTCACCGGTCCTTGAAATTGAAGAAATGTGTAATGCACGCAGGCACGCTGGCATCATCCATCAGACGGCAGCAGACAGGAGCAGTCACGTCTGGCTGCAGTGAAAGATAAACCCCTGCCCCCATGAGGCTTCACCAGTGCGTAAAAGCGCCAGGAACATTGAGGATACAGCTCAGATGTTTGGAGTTTTGAGAGCTTAGGCAATTTACGGCAAAGGCCAGGCGTTGCATGGCAGTGAAGAGGAATTTAAAAATTCAGCTTACAGTCCATCAGAACGATGTAGGGTTTCTTGGAGGTGGTGGGATTTTAGAAGCTCTTTGAAAAAGGGTTTGGTGAGGCTCAGAAAAGAACACCCTTGCTCTGGAGATTCCCTGAAAGAACCTGCGCTATCAAATTCTGTTTTTCTACGCTCTTCTACTCGGCAACCTCCTAGAAAGGAGATAGTTAAGTAAAGAGAAAGACAAAGCCCGCGCTTCAGAACACTGTCAGAAGTGGGATTCGAACCCACGCCTCCAGAGGAGACTGCGACCTGAACGCAGCGCCTTAGACCGCTCGGCCATCCTGACAACCTGTCGGCAAGATAGTGTACTTTTCCAAACAGAACTATTCTACTCCTTAAGCCTTAGCGGGAGAACTTCTCCAAAGGAAAAACCATGACCGTCATTGGGTGTATATTACAATCTTGTGTACTACCCAAGCAAGGGTCAGGAAGACACGTGTGACTGCCCAGCTCCATGCTTGTGGCTCCTCAGCTCTTGGTAGCTCCAGATAGTACTTTGGGAGAAGTGCTGTACTACAGTTTGTACCCCTCCCGTGGAAGGCCATTGGCCACCGGGCACTCAGGAGGCTGAAATAGCTCAGTTGGGAGAGCGTTAGACTGAAGATCTAAAGGTCCCTGGTTCGATCCCGGGTTTCGGCAGGTGCTTTTTTAGGTACGCATCAACTAAAGTAATGAGATTCGTTCCCGTCTTTCCTCCAAAATGGCCTGTCCTCGGCTTGTGTGCCGTTTTACCACTCGGCAGCACTGGCCTGGTTGGAGCTGAGCTGCAGTTCCAGGAGCAAACTGGTATGGTGGAAGAAAGCAGCTAACTAGCATTGCCCAGCTGGCCTAAACAATATTGCTCATGGGCACCATTCTTCAGTCTGCCTTCACCGGTCCTTGAAATTGAAGAAATGTGTAATGCACGCAGGCACGCTGGCATCATCCATCAGACGGCAGCAGACAGGAGCAGTCACGTCTGGCTGCAGTGAAAGATAAACCCCTGCCCCCATGAGGCTTCACCAGTGCGTAAAAGCGCCAGGAACATTGAGGATACAGCTCAGATGTTTGGAGTTTTGAGAGCTTAGGCAATTTACGGCAAAGGCCAGGCGTTGCATGGCAGCGAAGAGGAATTTAAAAATTCAGCTTACAGTCCATCAGAACGATGTAGGGTTTCTTGGAGGTGGTGGGATTTTAGAAGCTCTTTGAAAAAGGGTTTGGTGAGGCTCAGAAAAGAACACCCTTGCTCTGGAGATTCCCTGAAAGAACCTGCGCTATCAAATTCTGTTTTTCTACGCTCTTCTACTCGGCAACCTCCTAGAAAGGAGATAGTTAAGTAAAGAGAAAGACAAAGCCCGCGCTTCAGAACACTGTCAGAAGTGGGATTCGAACCCACGCCTCCAGAGGAGACTGCGACCTGAACGCAGCGCCTTAGACCGCTCGGCCATCCTAACAACCTGTCGGCAAGATAGTGTACTTTTCCAAACAGAACTATTCTACTCCTTAAGCCTTAGCGGGAGAACTTCTCCAAAGGAAAAACCATGACCGTCATTGGGTGTATATTACAATCTTGTGTACTACCCAAGCAAGGGTCAGGAAGACACGTGTGACTGCCCAGCTCCATGCTTGTGGCTCCTCAGCTCTTGGTAGCTCCAGATAGTACTTTGGGAGAAGTGCTGTACTACAGTTTGTACCCCTCCCGTGGAAGGCCATTGGCCACCGGGCACTCAGGAGGCCGAAATAGCTCAGTTGGGAGAGCGTTAGACTGAAGATCTAAAGGTCCCTGGTTCGATCCCGGGTTTCGGCAGGTGCTTTTTTAGGTACGCATCAACTAAAGTAATGAGATTGTAATGAGAACATTGAGGATACAGCTCAGATGTTTGGAGTTTTGAGAGCTTAGGCAATTTACGGCAAAGGCCAGGCGTTGCATGGCAGCGAAGAGGAATTTAAAAATTCAGCTTACAGTCCATCAGAACGATGTAGGGTTTCTTGGAGGTGGTGGGATTTTAGAAGCTCTTTGAAAAAGGGTTTGGTGAGGCTCAGAAAAGAACACCCTTGCTCTGGAGATTCCCTGAAAGAACCTGCGCTATCAAATTCTGTTTTTCTACGCTCTTCTACTCGGCAACCTCCTAGAAAGGAGATAGTTAAGTAAAGAGAAAGACAAAGCCCGCGCTTCAGAACACTGTCAGAAGTTGGATTAGAACCCACGCCTCCAGAGGAGACTGCGACCTGAACGCAGCGCCTTAGACCGCTCGGCCATCCTGACAACCTGTCGGCAAGATAGTGTACTTTTCCAAACAGAACTATTCTACTCCTTAAGCCTTAGCGGGAGAACTTCTCCAAAGGAAAAACCATGACCGTCATTGGGTGTATATTACAATCTTGTGTACTACCCAAGCAAGGGTCAGGAAGACACGTGTGACTGCCCAGCTCCATGCTTGTGGCTCCTCAGCTCTTGGTAGCTCCAGATAGTACTTTGGGAGAAGTGCTGTACTACAGTTTGTACCCCTCCCGTGGAAGGCCATTGGCCACCGGGCACTCAGGAGGCCGAAATAGCTCAGTTGGGAGAGCGTTAGACTGAAGATCTAAAGGTCCCTGGTTCGATCCCGGGTTTCGGCAGGTGCTTTTTTAGGTACGCATCAACTAAAGTAATGAGATTCGTTCCCGTCTTTCCTCCAATATGGCCTGTCCTCGGCTTGTGTGCCGTTTTACCACTCGGCAGCACTGGCCTGGTTGGAGCTGAGCTGCAGTTCCAGGAGCAAACTGGTATGGTGGAAGAAAGCAGCTAACTAGCATTGCCCAGCTGGCCTAAACGATATTGCTCATGGGCACCATTCTTCAGTCTGCCTTCACCGGTCCTTGAAATTGAAGAAATGTGTAATGCACGCAGGCACGCTGGCATCATCCATCAGACGGCAGCAGACAGGAGCAGTCACGTCTGGCTGCAGTGAAAGATAAACCCCTGCCCCCATGAGGCTTCACCAGTGCGTAAAAGCGCCAGGAACATTGAGGATACAGCTCAGATGTTTGGAGTTTTGAGAGCTTAGGCAATTTACGGCAAAGGCCAGGCGTTGCATGGCAGCGAAGAGGAATTTAAAAATTCAGCTTACAGTCCATCAGAATGATGTAGGGTTTCTTGGAGGTGGTGGGATTTTAGAAGCTCTTTGAAAAAGGGTTTGGTGAGGCTCAGAAAAGAACACCCTTGCTCTGGAGATTCCCTGAAAGAACCTGCGCTATCAAATTCTGTTTTTCTACGCTCTTCTACTCGGCAACCTCCTAGAAAGGAGATAGTTAAGTAAAGAGAAAGACAAAGCCCGCGCTTCAGAACACTGTCAGAAGTGGGATTCGAACCCACGCCTCCAGAGGAGACTGCGACCTGAACGCAGCGCCTTAGACCGCTCGGCCATCCTAACAACCTGTCGGCAAGATAGTGTACTTTTCCAAACAGAACTATTCTACTCCTTAAGCCTTAGCGGGAGAACTTCTCCAAAGGAAAAACCATGACCGTCATTGGGTGTATATTACAATCTTGTGTACTACCCAAGCAAGGGTCAGGAAGACACGTGTGACTGCCCAGCTCCATGCTTGTGGCTCCTCAGCTCTTGGTAGCTCCAGATAGTACTTTGGGAGAAGTGCTGTACTACAGTTTGTACCCCTCCCGTGGAAGGCCATTGGCCACCGGGCACTCAGGAGGCCGAAATAGCTCAGTTGGGAGAGCGTTAGACTGAAGATCTAAAGGTCCCTGGTTCGATCCCGGGTTTCGTCAGGTGCTTTTTTAGGTACGCATCAACTAAAGTAATGAGATTGTAATGAGAACATTGAGGATACAGCTCAGATGTTTGGAGTTTTGAGAGCTTAGGCAATTTACGGCAAAGGCCAGGCGTTGCATGGCAGCGAAGAGGAATTTAAAAATTCAGCTTACAGTCCATCAGAACGATGTAGGGTTTCTTGGAGGTGGTGGGATTTTAGAAGCTCTTTGAAAAAGGGTTTGGTGAGGCTCAGAAAAGAACACCCTTGCTCTGGAGATTCCCTGAAAGAACCTACGCTATCAAATTCTGTTTTTCTACGCTCTTCTACTCGGCAACCTCCTAGAAAGGAGATAGTTAAGTAAAGAGAAAGACAAAGCCCGCGCTTCAGAACACTGTCAGAAGTGGGATTCGAACCCACGCCTCCAGAGGAGACTGCGACCTGAACGCAGCGCCTTAGACCGCTCGGCCATCCTGACAACCTGTCGGCAAGATAGTGTACTTTTCCAAACAGAACTATTCTACTCCTTAAGCCTTAGCGGGAGAACTTCTCCAAAGGAAAAACCATGACCGTCATTGGGTGTATATTACAATCTTGTGTACTACCCAAGCAAGGGTCAGGAAGACACGTGTGACTGCCCAGCTCCATGCTTGTGGCTCCTCAGCTCTTGGTAGCTCCAGATAGTACTTTGGGAGAAGTGCTGTACTACAGTTTGTACCCCTCCCGTGGAAGGCCATTGGCCACCGGGCACTCAGGAGGCCGAAATAGCTCAGTTGGGAGAGCGTTAGACTGAAGATCTAAAGGTCCCTGGTTCGATCCCGGGTTTCGGCAGGTGCTTTTTTAGGTACGCATCAACTAAAGTAATGAGATTCGTTCCCGTCTTTCCTCCAATATGGCCTGTCCTCGGCTTGTGTGCCGTTTTACCACTCGGCAGCACTGGCCTGGTTGGAGCTGAGCTGCAGTTCCAGGAGCAAACTGGTATGGTGGAAGAAAGCAGCTAACTAGCATTGCCCAGCTGGCCTAAACGATATTGCTCATGGGCACCATTCTTCAGTCTGCCTTCACCGGTCCTTGAAATTGAAGAAATGTGTAATGCACGCAGGCACGCTGGCATCATCCATCAGACGGCAGCAGACAGGAGCAGTCACGTCTGGCTGCAGTGAAAGATAAACCCCTGCCCCCATGAGGCTTCACCAGTGCGTAAAAGCGCCAGGAACATTGAGGATACAGCTCAGATGTTTGGAGTTTTGAGAGCTTAGGCAATTTACGGCAAAGGCCAGGCGTTGCATGGCAGCGAAGAGGAATTTAAAAATTCAGCTTACAGTCCATCAGAATGATGTAGGGTTTCTTGGAGGTGGTGGGATTTTAGAAGCTCTTTGAAAAAGGGTTTGGTGAGGCTCAGAAAAGAACACCCTTGCTCTGGAGATTCCCTGAAAGAACCTGCGCTATCAAATTCTGTTTTTCTACGCTCTTCTACTCGGCAACCTCCTAGAAAGGAGATAGTTAAGTAAAGAGAAAGACAAAGCCCGCGCTTCAGAACACTGTCAGAAGTGGGATTCGAACCCACGCCTCCAGAGGAGACTGCGACCTGAACGCAGCGCCTTAGACCGCTCGGCCATCCTAACAACCTGTCGGCAAGATAGTGTACTTTTCCAAACAGAACTATTCTACTCCTTAAGCCTTAGCGGGAGAACTTCTCCAAAGGAAAAACCATGACCGTCATTGGGTGTATATTACAATCTTGTGTACTACCCAAGCAAGGGTCAGGAAGACACGTGTGACTGCCCAGCTCCATGCTTGTGGCTCCTCAGCTCTTGGTAGCTCCAGATAGTACTTTGGGAGAAGTGCTGTACTACAGTTTGTACCCCTCCCGTGGAAGGCCATTGGCCACCGGGCACTCAGGAGGCCGAAATAGCTCAGTTGGGAGAGCGTTAGACTGAAGATCTAAAGGTCCCTGGTTCGATCCCGGGTTTCGTCAGGTGCTTTTTTAGGTACGCATCAACTAAAGTAATGAGATTGTAATGAGAACATTGAGGATACAGCTCAGATGTTTGGAGTTTTGAGAGCTTAGGCAATTTACGGCAAAGGCCAGGCGTTGCATGGCAGCGAAGAGGAATTTAAAAATTCAGCTTACAGTCCATCAGAACGATGTAGGGTTTCTTGGAGGTGGTGGGATTTTAGAAGCTCTTTGAAAAAGGGTTTGGTGAGGCTCAGAAAAGAACACCCTTGCTCTGGAGATTCCCTGAAAGAACCTGCTCTATCAAATTCTGTTTTTCTACGCTCTTCTACTCGGCAACCTCCTAGAAAGGAGATAGTTAAGTAAAGAGAAAGACAAAGCCCGCGCTTCAGAACACTGTCAGAAGTGGGATTCGAACCCACGCCTCCAGAGGAGACTGCGACCTGAACGCAGCGCCTTAGACCGCTCGGCCATCCTGACAACCTGTCGGCAAGATAGTGTACTTTTCCAAACAGAACTATTCTACTCCTTAAGCCTTAGCGGGAGAACTTCTCCAAAGGAAAAACCATGACCGTCATTGGGTGTATATTACAATCTTGTGTACTACCCAAGCAAGGGTCAGGAAGACACGTGTGACTGCCCAGCTCCATGCTTGTGGCTCCTCAGCTCTTGGTAGCTCCAGATAGTACTTTGGGAGAAGTGCTGTACTACAGTTTGTACCCCTCCCGTGGAAGGCCATTGGCCACCGGGCACTCAGGAGGCCGAAATAGCTCAGTTGGGAGAGCGTTAGACTGAAGATCTAAAGGTCCCTGGTTCGATCCCGGGTTTCGGCAGGTGCTTTTTTAGGTACGCATCAACTAAAGTAATGAGATTCGTTCCCGTCTTTCCTCCAATATGGCCTGTCCTCGGCTTGTGTGCCGTTTTACCACTCGGCAGCACTGGCCTGGTTGGAGCTGAGCTGCAGTTCCAGGAGCAAACTGGTATGGTGGAAGAAAGCAGCTAACTAGCATTGCCCAGCTGGCCTAAACGATATTGCTCATGGGCACCATTCTTCAGTCTGCCTTCACCGGTCCTTGAAATTGAAGAAATGTGTAATGCACGCAGGCACGCTGGCATCATCCATCAGACGGCAGCAGACAGGAGCAGTCACGTCTGGCTGCAGTGAAAGATAAACCCCTGCCCCCATGAGGCTTCACCAGTGCGTAAAAGCGCCAGGAACATTGAGGATACAGCTCAGATGTTTGGAGTTTTGAGAGCTTAGGCAATTTACGGCAAAGGCCAGGCGTTGCATGGCAGCGAAGAGGAATTTAAAAATTCAGCTTACAGTCCATCAGAATGATGTAGGGTTTCTTGGAGGTGGTGGGATTTTAGAAGCTCTTTGAAAAAGGGTTTGGTGAGGCTCAGAAAAGAACACCCTTGCTCTGGAGATTCCCTGAAAGAACCTGCGCTATCAAATTCTGTTTTTCTACGCTCTTCTACTCGGCAACCTCCTAGAAAGGAGATAGTTAAGTAAAGAGAAAGACAAAGCCCGCGCTTCAGAACACTGTCAGAAGTGGGATTCGAACCCACGCCTCCAGAGGAGACTGCGACCTGAACGCAGCGCCTTAGACCGCTCGGCCATCCTAACAACCTGTCGGCAAGATAGTGTACTTTTCCAAACAGAACTATTCTACTCCTTAAGCCTTAGCGGGAGAACTTCTCCAAAGGAAAAACCATGACCGTCATTGGGTGTATATTACAATCTTGTGTACTACCCAAGCAAGGGTCAGGAAGACACGTGTGACTGCCCAGCTCCATGCTTGTGGCTCCTCAGCTCTTGGTAGCTCCAGATAGTACTTTGGGAGAAGTGCTGTACTACAGTTTGTACCCCTCCCGTGGAAGGCCATTGGCCACCGGGCACTCAGGAGGCCGAAATAGCTCAGTTGGGAGAGCGTTAGACTGAAGATCTAAAGGTCCCTGGTTCGATCCCGGGTTTCGTCAGGTGCTTTTTTAGGTACGCATCAACTAAAGTAATGAGATTGTAATGAGAACATTGAGGATACAGCTCAGATGTTTGGAGTTTTGAGAGCTTAGGCAATTTACGGCAAAGGCCAGGCGTTGCATGGCAGCGAAGAGGAATTTAAAAATTCAGCTTACAGTCCATCAGAACGATGTAGGGTTTCTTGGAGGTGGTGGGATTTTAGAAGCTCTTTGAAAAAGGGTTTGGTGAGGCTCAGAAAAGAACACCCTTGCTCTGGAGATTCCCTGAAAGAACCTGCGCTATCAAATTCTGTTTTTCTACGCTCTTCTACTCGGCAACCTCCTAGAAAGGAGATAGTTAAGTAAAGAGAAAGACAAAGCCCGCGCTTCAGAACACTGTCAGAAGTGGGATTCGAACCCACGCCTCCAGAGGAGACTGCGACCTGAACGCAGCGCCTTAGACCGCTCGGCCATCCTAACAACCTGTCGGCAAGATAGTGTACTTTTCCAAACAGAACTATTCTACTCCTTAAGCCTTAGCGGGAGAACTTCTCCAAAGGAAAAACCATGACCGTCATTGGGTGTATATTACAATCTTGTGTACTACCCAAGCAAGGGTCAGGAAGACACGTGTGACTGCCCAGCTCCATGCTTGTGGCTCCTCAGCTCTTGGTAGCTCCAGATAGTACTTTGGGAGAAGTGCTGTACTACAGTTTGTACCCCTCCCGTGGAAGGCCATTGGCCACCGGGCACTCAGGAGGCCGAAATAGCTCAGTTGGGAGAGCGTTAGACTGAAGATCTAAAGGTCCCTGGTTCGATCCCGGGTTTCGTCAGGTGCTTTTTTAGGTACGCATCAACTAAAGTAATGAGATTGTAATGAGAACATTGAGGATACAGCTCAGATGTTTGGAGTTTTGAGAGCTTAGGCAATTTACGGCAAAGGCCAGGCGTTGCATGGCAGCGAAGAGGAATTTAAAAATTCAGCTTACAGTCCATCAGAACGATGTAGGGTTTCTTGGAGGTGGTGGGATTTTAGAAGCTCTTTGAAAAAGGGTTTGGTGAGGCTCAGAAAAGAACACCCTTGCTCTGGAGATTCCCTGAAAGAACCTGCGCTATCAAATTCTGTTTTTCTACGCTCTTCTACTCGGCAACCTCCTAGAAAGGAGATAGTTAAGTAAAGAGAAAGACAAAGCCCGCGCTTCAGAACACTGTCAGAAGTGGGATTCGAACCCACGCCTCCAGAGGAGACTGCGACCTGAACGCAGCGCCTTAGACCGCTCGGCCATCCTGACAACCTGTCGGCAAGATAGTGTACTTTTCCAAACAGAACTATTCTACTCCTTAAGCCTTAGCGGGAGAACTTCTCCAAAGGAAAAACCATGACCGTCATTGGGTGTATATTACAATCTTGTGTACTACCCAAGCAAGGGTCAGGAAGACACGTGTGACTGCCCAGCTCCATGCTTGTGGCTCCTCAGCTCTTGGTAGCTCCAGATAGTACTTTGGGAGAAGTGCTGTACTACAGTTTGTACCCCTCCCGTGGAAGGCCATTGGCCACCGGGCACTCAGGAGGCCGAAATAGCTCAGTTGGGAGAGCGTTAGACTGAAGATCTAAAGGTCCCTGGTTCGATCCCGGGTTTCGGCAGGTGCTTTTTTAGGTACGCATCAACTAAAGTAATGAGATTCGTTCCCGTCTTTCCTCCAAAATGGCCTGTCCTCGGCTTGTGTGCCGTTTTACCACTCGGCAGCACTGGCCTGGTTGGAGCTGAGCTGCAGTTCCAGGAGCAAACTGGTATGGTGGAAGAAAGCAGCTAACTAGCATTGCCCAGCTGGCCTAAACAATATTGCTCATGGGCACCATTCTTCAGTCTGCCTTCACCGGTCCTTGAAATTGAAGAAATGTGTAATGCACGCAGGCACGCTGGCATCATCCATCAGACGGCAGCAGACAGGAGCAGTCACGTCTGGCTGCAGTGAAAGATAAACCCCTGCCCCCATGAGGCTTCACCAGTGCGTAAAAGCGCCAGGAACATTGAGGATACAGCTCAGATGTTTGGAGTTTTGAGAGCTTAGGCAATTTACGGCAAAGGCCAGGCGTTGCATGGCAGCGAAGAGGAATTTAAAAATTCAGCTTACAGTCCATCAGAACGATGTAGGGTTTCTTGGAGGTGGTGGGATTTTAGAAGCTCTTTGAAAAAGGGTTTGGTGAGGCTCAGAAAAGAACACCCTTGCTCTGGAGATTCCCTGAAAGAACCTGCGCTATCAAATTCTGTTTTTCTACGCTCTTCTACTCGGCAACCTCCTAGAAAGGAGATAGTTAAGTAAAGAGAAAGACAAAGCCCGCGCTTCAGAACACTGTCAGAAGTGGGATTCGAACCCACGCCTCCAGAGGAGACTGCGACCTGAACGCAGCGCCTTAGACCGCTCGGCCATCCTGACAACCTGTCGGCAAGATAGTGTACTTTTCCAAACAGAACTATTCTACTCCTTAAGCCTTAGCGGGAGAACTTCTTCAAAGGAAAAACCATGACCGTCATTGGGTGTATATTACAATCTTGTGTACTACCCAAGCAAGGGTCAGGAAGACACGTGTGACTGCCCAGCTCCATGCTTGTGGCTCCTCAGCTCTTGGTAGCTCCAGATAGTACTTTGGGAGAAGTGCTGTACTACAGTTTGTACCCCTCCCGTGGAAGGCCATTGGCCACCGGGCACTCAGGAGGCCGAAATAGCTCAGTTGGGAGAGCGTTAGACTGAAGATCTAAAGGTCCCTGGTTCGATCCCGGGTTTCGGCAGGTGCTTTTTTAGGTACGCATCAACTAAAGTAATGAGATTCGTTCCCGTCTTTCCTCCAAAATGGCCTGTCCTCGGCTTGTGTGCCGTTTTACCACTCGGCAGCACTGGCCTGGTTGGAGCTGAGCTGCAGTTCCAGGAGCAAACTGGTATGGTGGAAGAAAGCAGCTAACTAGCATTGCCCAGCTGGCCTAAACAATATTGCTCATGGGCACCATTCTTCAGTCTGCCTTCACCGGTCCTTGAAATTGAAGAAATGTGTAATGCACGCAGGCACGCTGGCATCATCCATCAGACGGCAGCAGACAGGAGCAGTCACGTCTGGCTGCAGTGAAAGATAAACCCCTGCCCCCATGAGGCTTCACCAGTGCGTAAAAGCGCCAGGAACATTGAGGATACAGCTCAGATGTTTGGAGTTTTGAGAGCTTAGGCAATTTACGGCAAAGGCCAGGCGTTGCATGGCAGCGAAGAGGAATTTAAAAATTCAGCTTACAGTCCATCAGAACGATGTAGGGTTTCTTGGAGGTGGTGGGATTTTAGAAGCTCTTTGAATAAGGGTTTGGTGAGGCTCAGAAAAGAACACCCTTGCTCTGGAGATTCCCTGAAAGAACCTGCGCTATCAAATTCTGTTTTTCTACGCTCTTCTACTCGGCAACCTCCTAGAAAGGAGATAGTTAAGTAAAGAGAAAGACAAAGCCCGCGCTTCAGAACACTGTCAGAAGTGGGATTCGAACCCACGCCTCCAGAGGAGACTGCGACCTGAACGCAGCGCCTTAGACCGCTCGGCCATCCTGACAACCTGTCGGCAAGATAGTGTACTTTTCCAAACAGAACTATTCTACTCCTTAAGCCTTAGCGGGAGAACTTCTCCAAAGGAAAAACCATGACCGTCATTGGGTGTACATTACAATCTTGTGTACTACCCAAGCAAGGGTCAGGAAGACACGTGTGACTGCCCAGCTCCATGCTTGTGGCTCCTCAGCTCTTGGTAGCTCCAGATAGTACTTTGGGAGAAGTGCTGTACTACAGTTTGTACCCCTCCCGTGGAAGGCCATTGGCCACCGGGCACTCAGGAGGCCGAAATAGCTCAGTTGGGAGAGCGTTAGACTGAAGATCTAAAGGTCCCTGGTTCGATCCCGGGTTTCGGCAGGTGCTTTTTTAGGTACGCATCAACTAAAGTAATGAGATTCGTTCCCGTCTTTCCTCCAATATGGCCTGTCCTCGGCTTGTGTGCCGTTTTACCACTCGGCAGCACTGGCCTGGTTGGAGCTGAGCTGCAGTTCCAGGAGCAAACTGGTATGGTGGAAGAAAGCAGCTAACTAGCATTGCCCAGCTGGCCTAAACGATATTGCTCATGGGCACCATTCTTCAGTCTGCCTTCACCGGTCCTTGAAATTGAAGAAATGTGTAATGCACGCAGGCACGCTGGCATCATCCATCAGACGGCAGCAGACAGGAGCAGTCACGTCTGGCTGCAGTGAAAGATAAACCCCTGCCCCCATGAGGCTTCACCAGTGCGTAAAAGCGCCAGGAACATTGAGGATACAGCTCAGATGTTTGGAGTTTTGAGAGCTTAGGCAATTTACGGCAAAGGCCAGGCGTTGCATGGCAGCGAAGAGGAATTTAAAAATTCAGCTTACAGTCCATCAGAACGATGTAGGGTTTCTTGGAGGTGGTGGGATTTTAGAAGCTCTTTGAAAAGGGTTTGGTGAGGCTCAGAAAAGAACACCCTTGCTCTGGAGATTCCCTGAAAGAACCTGCGCTATCAAATTCTGTTTTCTACGCTCTTCTACTCGGCAACCTCCTAGAAAGGAGATAGTTAAGTAAAGAGAAAGACAAAGCCCGCGCTTCAGAACACTGTCAGAAGTGGGATTCGAACCCACGCCTCCAGAGGAGACTGCGACCTGAACGCAGCGCCTTAGACCGCTCGGCCATCCTGACAACCTGTCGGCAAGATAGTGTACTTTTCCAAACAGAACTATTCTACTCCTTAAGCCTTAGCGGGAGAACTTCTCCAAAGGAAAAACCATGACCGTCATTGGGTGTATATTACAATCTTGTGTACTACCCAAGCAAGGGTCAGGAAGACACGTGTGACTGCCCAGCTCCATGCTTGTGGCTCCTCAGCTCTTGGTAGCTCCAGATAGTACTTTGGGAGAAGTGCTGTACTACAGTTTGTACCCCTCCCGTGGATGGCCATTGGCCACCGGGCACTCAGGAGGCCGAAATAGCTCAGTTGGGAGAGCGTTAGACTGAAGATCTAAAGGTCCCTGGTTCGATCCCGGGTTTCAGCAGGTGCTTTTTTAGGTACGCATCAACTAAAGTAATGAGATTGTAATGAGAACATTGAGGATACAGCTCAGATGTTTGGAGTTTTGAGAGCTTAGGCAATTTACGGCAAAGGCCAGGCGTTGCATGGCAGCGAAGAGGAATTTAAAAATTCAGCTTACAGTCCATCAGAACGATGTAGGGTTTCTTGGAGGTGGTGGGATTTTAGAAGCTCTTTGAAAAAGGGTTTGGTGAGGCTCAGAAAAGAACACCCTTGCTCTGGAGATTCCCTGAAAGAACCTGCGCTATCAAATTCTGTTTTTCTACGCTCTTCTACTCGGCAACCTCCTAGAAAGGAGATAGTTAAGTAAAGAGAAAGACAAAGCCCGCGCTTCAGAACACTGTCAGAAGTGGGATTCGAACCCACGCCTCCAGAGGAGACTGCGACCTGAACGCAGCGCCTTAGACCGCTCGGCCATCCTGACAACCTGTCGGCAAGATAGTGTACTTTTCCAAACAGAACTATTCTACTCCTTAAGCCTTAGCGGGAGAACTTCTCCAAAGGAAAAACCATGACCGTCATTGGGTGTATATTACAATCTTGTGTACTACCCAAGCAAGGGTCAGGAAGACACGTGTGACTGCCCAGCTCCATGCTTGTGGCTCCTCAGCTCTTGGTAGCTCCAGATAGTACTTTGGGAGAAGTGCTGTACTACAGTTTGTACCCCTCCCGTGGAAGGCCATTGGCCACCGGGCACTCAGGAGGCCGAAATAGCTCAGTTGGGAGAGCGTTAGACTGAAGATCTAAAGGTCCCTGGTTCGATCCCGGGTTTCGGCAGGTGCTTTTTTAGGTACGCATCAACTTAAGTAATGAGATTGTAATGAGAACATTGAGGATACAGCTCAGATGTTTGGAGTTTTGAGAGCTTAGGCAATTTACGGCAAAGGCCAGGCGTTGCATGGCAGCGAAGAGGAATTTAAAAATTCAGCTTACAGTCCATCAGAACGATGTAGGGTTTCTTGGAGGTGGTGGGATTTTAGAAGCTCTTTGAAAAAGGGTTTGGTGAGGCTCAGAAAAGAACACCCTTGCTCTGGAGATTCCCTGAAAGAACCTGCGCTATCAAATTCTGTTTTTCTACGCTCTTCTACTCGGCAACCTCCTAGAAAGGAGATAGTTAAGTAAAGAGAAAGACAAAGCCCGCGCTTCAGAACACTGTCAGAAGTGGGATTCGAACCCACGCCTCCAGAGGAGACTGCGACCTGAACGCAGCGCCTTAGACCGCTCGGCCATCCTGACAACCTGTCGGCAAGATAGTGTACTTTTCCAAACAGAACTATTCTACTCCTTAAGCCTTAGCGGGAGAACTTCTCCAAAGGAAAAACCATGACCGTCATTGGGTGTATATTACAATCTTGTGTACTACCCAAGCAAGGGTCAGGAAGACACGTGTGACTGCCCAGCTCCATGCTTGTGGCTCCTCAGCTCTTGGTAGCTCCAGATAGTACTTTGGGAGAAGTGCTGTACTACAGTTTGTACCCCTCCCGTGGAAGGCCATTGGCCACCGGGCACTCAGGAGGCCGAAATAGCTCAGTTGGGAGAGCGTTAGACTGAAGATCTAAAGGTCCCTGGTTCGATCCCGGGTTTCGGCAGGTGCTTTTTTAGGTACGCATCAACTAAAGTAATGAGATTCGTTCCCGTCTTTCCTCCAAAATGGCCTGTCCTCGGCTTGTGTGCCGTTTTACCACTCGGCAGCACTGGCCTGGTTGGAGCTGAGCTGCAGTTCCAGGAGCAAACTGGTATGGTGGAAGAAAGCAGCTAACTAGCATTGCCCAGCTGGCCTAAACAATATTGCTCATGGGCACCATTCTTCAGTCTGCCTTCACCGGTCCCTTGAAATTGAAGAAATGTGTAATGCACGCAGGCACGCTGGCATCATCCATCAGACGGCAGCAGACAGGAGCAGTCACGTCTGGCTGCAGTGAAAGATAAACCCCTGCCCCCATGAGGCTTCACCAGTGCGTAAAAGCGCCAGGAACATTGAGGATACAGCTCAGATGTTTGGAGTTTTGAGAGCTTAGGCAATTTACGGCAAAGGCCAGGCGTTGCATGGCAGCGAAGAGGAATTTAAAAATTCAGCTTACAGTCCATCAGAACGATGTAGGGTTTCTTGGAGGTGGTGGGATTTTAGAAGCTCTTTGAAAAAGGGTTTGGTGAGGCTCAGAAAAGAACACCCTTGCTCTGGAGATTCCCTGAAAGAACCTGCGCTATCAAATTCTGTTTTTCTACGCTCTTCTACTCGGCAACCTCCTAGAAAGGAGATAGTTAAGTAAAGAGAAAGACAAAGCCCGCGCTTCAGAACACTGTCAGAAGTGGGATTCGAACCCACGCCTCCAGAGGAGACTGCGACCTGAACGCAGCGCCTTAGACCGCTCGGCCATCCTGACAACCTGTCGGCAAGATAGTGTACTTTTCCAAACAGAACTATTCTACTCCTTAAGCCTTAGCGGGAGAACTTCTTCAAAGGAAAAACCATGACCGTCATTGGGTGTATATTACAATCTTGTGTACTACCCAAGCAAGGGTCAGGAAGACACGTGTGACTGCCCAGCTCCATGCTTGTGGCTCCTCAGCTCTTGGTAGCTCCAGATAGTACTTTGGGAGAAGTGCTGTACTACAGTTTGTACCCCTCCCGTGGAAGGCCATTGGCCACCGGGCACTCAGGAGGCCGAAATAGCTCAGTTGGGAGAGCGTTAGACTGAAGATCTAAAGGTCCCTGGTTCGATCCCGGGTTTCGGCAGGTGCTTTTTTAGGTACGCATCAACTAAAGTAATGAGATTCGTTCCCGTCTTTCCTCCAAAATGGCCTGTCCTCGGCTTGTGTGCCGTTTTACCACTCGGCAGCACTGGCCTGGTTGGAGCTGAGCTGCAGTTCCAGGAGCAAAACTGTATGGTGGAAGAAAGCAGCTAACTAGCATTGCCCAGCTGGCCTAAACAATATTGCTCATGGGCACCATTCTTCAGTCTGCCTTCACCGGTCCTTGAAATGGAAGAAATGTGTAATGCACGCAGGCACGCTGGCATCATCCATCAGACGGCAGCAGACAGGAGCAGTCACGTCTGGCTGCAGTGAAAGATAAACCCCTGCCCCCATGAGGCTTCACCAGTGCGTAAAAGCGCCAGGAACATTGAGGATACAGCTCAGATGTTTGGAGTTTTGAGAGCTTAGGCAATTTACGGCAAAGGCCAGGCGTTGCATGGCAGCGAAGAGGAATTTAAAAATTCAGCTTACAGTCCATCAGAACGATGTAGGGTTTCTTGGAGGTGGTGGGATTTTAGAAGCTCTTTGAAAAAGGTTTGGTGAGGCTCAGAAAAGAACACCCTTGCTCTGGAGATTCCCTGAAAGAACCTGCGCTATCAAATTCTGTTTTCTACGCTCTTCTACTCGGCAACCTCCTAGAAAGGAGATAGTTAAGTAAAGAGAAAGACAAAGCCCGCGCTTCAGAACACTGTCAGAAGTGGGATTCGAACCCACGCCTCCAGAGGAGACTGCGACCTGAACGCAGCGCCTTAGGACCGCTCGGCCATCCTGACAACCTGTCGGCAAGATAGTGTACTTTTCCAAACAGAACTATTCTACTCCTTAAGCCTTAGCGGGAGAACTTCTCCAAAGGAAAAACCATGACCGTCATTGGGTGTATATTACAATCTTGTGTACTACCCAAGCAAGGGTCAGGAAGGACACGTGTGACTGCCCAGCTCCATGCTTGTGGCTCCTCAGCTCTTGGTAGCTCCAGATAGTACTTTGGGAGAAGTGCTGTACTACAGTTTGTACCCCTCCCGTGGAAGGCCATTGGCCACCGGGCACTCAGGAGGCCGAAATAGCTCAGTTGGGAGAGCGTTAGACTGAAGATCTAAAGGTCCCTGGTTCGATCCCGGGTTTCGGCAGGTGCTTTTTTAGGTACGCATCAACTAAAGTAATGAGATTGTAATGAGAACATTGAGGATACAGCTCAAGATGTTTGGAGTTTTGAGAGCTTAGGCAATTTACGGCAAGGCCAGGCGTTGCATGGCAGCGAAGAGGAATTTAAAAATTCAGCTTACAGTCCATCAGAACGATGTAGGGTTTCTTGGAGGTGGTGGGATTTTAGAAGCTCTTTGAAAAAGGTTTTGGTGAGGCTCAGAAAAGAACGCCCTTGCTCTGGAGATTCCCTGAAAGAACCTGCGCTATCAAATTCTGTTTTTCTACGCTCTTCTACTCGGCAACCTCCTAGAAAGGAGATAGTTAAGTAAAGAGAAAGACAAAGCCCGCGCTTCAGAACACTGTCAGAAGTGGGATTCGAACCCACGCCTCCAGAGGAGACTGCGACCTGAACGCAGCGCCTTAGACCGCTCGGCCATCCTGACAACCTGTCGGCAAGATAGTGTACTTTTCCAAACAGAACTATTCTACTCCTTAAGCCTTAGCGGGAGAACTTCTCCAAAGGAAAAACCATGACCGTCATTGGGTGTATATTACAATCTTGTGTACTACCCAAGCAAGGGTCAGGAAGACACGTGTGACTGCCCAGCTCCATGCTTGTGGCTCCTCAGCTCTTGGTAGCTCCAGATAGTACTTTGGGAGAAGTGCTGTACTACAGTTTGTACCCCTCCCGTGGAAGGCCCATTGGCCACCGGGCACTCAGGAGGCCGAAATAGCTCAGTTGGGAGAGCGTTAGACTGAAGATCTAAAGGTCCCTGGTTCGATCCCGGGTTTCGGCAGGTGCTTTTTTAGGTACGCATCAACTAAAGTAATGAGATTGTAATGAGAACATTGAGGATACAGCTCAGATGTTTGGAGTTTTGAGAGCTTAGGCAATTTACGGCAAAGGCCAGGCGTTGCATGGCAGCGAAGAGGAATTTAAAAATTCAGCTTACAGTCCATCAGAACGATGTAGGGTTTCTTGGAGGTGGTGGGATTTTAGAAGCTCTTTGAAAAAGGGTTTGGTGAGGCTCAGAAAAGAACACCCTTGCTCTGGAGATTCCCTGAAAGAACCTGCGCTATCAAATTCTGTTTTTCTACGCTCTTCTACTCGGCAACCTCCTAGAAAGGAGATAGTTAAGTAAAGAGAAAGACAAAGCCCGCGCTTCAGAACACTGTCAGAAGTGGGATTCGAACCCACGCCTCCAGAGGAGACTGCGACCTGAACGCAGCGCCTTAGAACCGCTCGGCCATCCTGACAACCTGTCGGCAAGATAGTGTACTTTTCCAAACAGAACTATTCTACTCCTTAAGCCTTAGCGGGAGAACTTCTCCAAAGGAAAAACCATGACCGTCATTGGGTGTATATTACAATCTTGTGTACTACCCAAGCAAGGGTCAGGAAGACCGTGTGACTGCCCAGCTCCATGCTTGTGGCTCCTCAGCTCTTGGTAGCTCCAGATAGTACTTTGGGAGAAGTGCTGTACTACAGTTTGTACCCCTCCCGTGGAAGGCCATTGGCCACCGGGCACTCAGGAGGCCGAAATAGCTCAGTTGGGAGAGCGTTAGACTGAAGATCTAAAGGTCCCTGGTTCGATCCCGGGTTTCGGCAGGTGCTTTTTTAGGTACGCATCAACTAAAGTAATGAGATTGTAATGAGAACATTGAGGATACAGCTCAGATGTTGGAGGTTTTGAGAGCTTAGGCAATTTACGGCAAAGGCCAAGGCGTTGCATGGCAGCGAAGAGGAATTTAAAAATTCAGCTTACAGTCCATCAGAACGATGTAGGGTTTCTTGGAGGTTGGTGGGATTTTAGAAGCTCTTTGAAAAAGGGTTTGGTGAGGCTCAGAAAAGAACACCCTTGCTCTGGAGATTCCCTGAAAGAACCTGCGCTATCAAATTCTGTTTTTCTACGCTCTTCTACTCGGCAACCTCCTAGAAAGGAGATAGTTAAGTAAAGAGAAAGACAAAGCCCGCGCTTCAGAACACTGTCAGAAGTGGGATTCGAACCCACGCCTCCAGAGGAGACTGCGACCTGAACGCAGCGCCTTAGACCGCTCGGCCATTCCTGACAACCTGTCGGCAAGATAGTGTACTTTTCCAAACAGAACTATTCTACTCCTTAAGCCTTAGCGGGAGAACTTCTCCAAAGGAAAAACCATGACCGTCATTGGGTGTATATTACAATCTTGTGTACTACCCAAGCAAGGGTCAGGAAGACACGTGTGACTGCCCAGCTCCATGCTTGTGGCTCCTCAGCTCTTGGTAGCTCCAGATAGTACTTTGGGAGAAGTGCTTGTACTACAGTTTGTACCCTCCCGTGGAAGGCCATTGGCCACCGGGCACTCAGGAGGCCGAAATAGCTCAGTTGGGAGAGCGTTAGACTGAAGATCTAAAGGTCCCTGGTTCGATCCCGGGTTTCGGCAGGTGCTTTTTAGGTACGCATCAACTAAAGTAATGAGATTGTAATGAGAACATTGAGGATACAGCTCAGATGTTTGGAGTTTTGAGAGCTTAGGCAATTTACGGCAAAGGCCAGGCGTTGCATGGCAGCGAAGAGGAATTTAAAAAAAATTCAGCTTACAGTCCATCAGAACGATGTAGGGTTTCTTGGAGGTGGTGGGATTTTAGAAGCTCTTTGAAAAAAGGGTTTGTGAGGCTCAGAAAAGAACACCCTTGCTCTGGAGATTCCCTGAAAGAACCTGCGCTATCAAATTCTGTTTTTTCTACGCTCTTCTACTCGGCAACCTCCTAGAAAGGAGATAGTTAAGTAAAGAGAAAGACAAAGCCCGCGCTTCAGAACACTGTCAAGAAGTGGGATTCGAAACCCACGCCTCCAGAGGAGACTGCGACCTGGAACGCAGCGCCTTAGACCCTCGGCCATCCTGACAACCTGTCGCAAGATAGTGTACTTTTTCCAATACAGAACTATTCTACTCCTTAAGCCTTAGCGGAGAACTTCTCCAAAGGAAAAACATGACCGTCATTGGGTGTAATATTACAATCTTGTGTACTACCCAAGGCAAGGGTCAGGAAGACCACGTGTGACTGCCCAGCTCCATGCTTGTGGCTCCTCAGCTCTTGGTAGCTCCAGATAGTACTTTGGGAGAAGTGCTGTACTACAGTTTGTACCCCTCCCGTGGAAGGCCATTGGCCACCGGGCACTCAGGAGGCGAAATAGCTCAGTTGGGAGAGCGTTAGACTGAAGATCTAAAGGTCCCTGGTTCGATCCGGGTTTCGGCAGGTGCTTTTTTAGGTACGCATCAACTAAAGTAATGAGATTCGTTCCCCGTCTTTCTCCAATATGGCCTGTCCTCGGCTTGTGTGCCGTTTTACCACTCGGCAGCACTGGCCTGGTTGGAGCTGAGCTGCAGTTCCAGGAGCAAAACTGGTATGGTGGAAGAAAGCAGCTAACTAGCATTGCCAGCTGGCCTAAACAATATTGCTCATGGGCACCATTCTTCAGTCTGCCTTCACCGGTCCTTGAAATTGAAGAAATGTGTTAATGCACGCAGGCACGCTGGCATCATCCATCAGACGGCAGCAGACAGGAGCAGTCACGTCTGGCTGCAGTGAAAGATAAACCCCCTGCCCCAATGAGGCTTCACCAGTGCGTAAAAGCGCCAGGAACCATTGAGGATACAGCTCAGATGTTTGGAGTTTTGAGAGCTTAGGCAATTTACGGCAAAGGCCAGGCGTTGCATGGCAGCGAAGAGGTAATTTAAAAATTCAGCTTACAGTCCATCAGAACGATGTAGGGTTTCTTGAGGTGGTGGGATTTTAGAGCTCTTTGAAAAAGGGTTTGGTGAGGCTCAGAAAAGAACACCCTTGCTCTGGAGATTCCCTGAAAGAACCTGCGCTATCAAATTCTGTTTTTCTACGCTCTTCTACTCGGCAACCTCCTAGAAAGGAGATAGTTAAGTAAAGAGAAAGACAAAGCCCGCGCTTCAGAACACTGTCAGAAGTGGGATTCGAACCCACGCCTCCAGAGGAGACTGCGACCTGAACGCAGCGCCTTAGACCGCTCGGCCATCCTGACAACCTGTCGGCAAGATAGTGTACTTTTCCAAACAGAACTATTCTACTCCTTAAGCCTTAGCGGGAGAACTTCTCCAAAGGAAAAACCATGACCGTCATTGGGTGTATATTACAATCTGTGTACTACCCAAGCAAGGGTCAGGAAGACACGTGTGACTGCCCAGCTCCATGCTTGTGGCTCCTCAGCTCTTGGTAGCTCCAGATAGTACTTTGGGAGAAGTTGCTGTTACTACAGTTTGTACCCCTCCCGTGGATGGCCATGGGCCACCGGGCACTCAGGAGGCCGAAATAGCTCAGTTGGGAGAGCGTTAGACTGAAGATCTAAAGGTCCTGGTTCGATCCCGGGTATTCAGCAGGTGCTTTTTAGTTACGCATCAACTAAAGTAATGAGATTGTAATGAGAACATTGAGGATACAGCTCAGATGTTTGGAGTTTGAGAGCTTAGGCAATTTACGGCAAAGGCCAGGCGTTGCATGGCAGCGAAGAGGAATTTAAAAATTCAGCTTACAGTCCATCAGAACGATGTAGGGTTTCTTGGAGGTGGTGGGATTTTAGAAGCTCTTTGAAAAAGGGTTTGGTGAGGCTCAGAAAGAACACACTTGCTCTGGAGATTCCCTGAAAGAACCTGGCGCTATCAAATTCTGTTTTTCTACGCTCTTCTACTCGGCAACCTCCTAGAAAGGAGATAGTTAGTAAAGAGAAAGACAAAGCCCGCGCTTCAGAACACTGTCAGAAGTGGGATTCGAACCCACGCCTCCAGAGGAGACTGCGACCTGAACGCAGCGCCTTAGACCGCTCGGCCATCCTGACAACCTGTCGGCAAGATAGTGTACTTTTCAAACAGAACTATTCTACTCCTTAAGCCTTAGCGGGAGAAACTTCTCCAAAGGAAAAACCATGACCGTCATTGGGTGTATATTACAATCTTGTGTACTACCCAAGCAAGGGTCAGGAAGACACGTGTGACTGCCCAGCTCCATGCTTGTGGCTCCTCAGCTCTTGGTAGCTCCAGATAGTACTTTGGGAGAAGTGCTGTACTACAGTTTGTACCCCTCCCGTGGAAGGCCATGGCCACCGGGCACTCAGGAGGCCGAAATAGCTCAGTT
>NW_027210304.1:75000-84203 GCF_027789765.1 Dendropsophus ebraccatus | reverse complement strand
TGTGCTTCTTTTCACGTTTCCAAAAATGGGCTCTCAGAGAGTGTACAGCGGAAGGTTTAGGGTTTAGTAGAGAGCGTTAGCGTTTCGAAGGTCATAAGAAAGCGCTGACAAAAAAGGGTGATCGAAAGCGGCGGGCTCGTGTGGAGGACCAGAACGCCACGGTTCCTTTTTCCGCGTCGCACAAAAGTCACTCTCGGCAGAGCCGATAGTGGAAGTTTCGTGGCGTCACGTTAGCATTTCCAAGGCCAAAAGAAAGCAGCTGTCAGAAGTGGGATTTGAACCCACGCCTCCATTTGGAGACCAGAACACCCAAGCTCAGGGGAAGAGAAGACTCTTGAGTTCTGGCGCCTTAGACCACTCGGCCATCTTGACGAAGCACGCCTGCAGCGGAGGCCCCGACAGCCGGTGGTATTGTAAGCGTATGCGGAATAGATTGGGCGATTTGTGAGAATTAGCTCGCCTTTTTTCTCTATAACTTCAGTGCAAGTTGAACAGAGCGCTGTGTAGGGCTTTGAATATGTTCAGCCCATGCACTCAGATCTTGAACCCGGCGTTAAAGAGGACACCAAAGACAGAGGGCTGTTTGCCACAACAACGCCAGCCGGTGATAGCAGGACAGATACCATCAGGACCGCGTGGCCTAATGGATAAGGCGTCTGACTTTGGATCAGAAGATGAGGGTTTCGAGTCCCTTCGTGTCGCGCGGCCGAGCTAGCTCAGCGTGCGTTCCGTGTGCTCTTTTCATTTTCCAAAAATGGGCTCTCAGGAGAGTGTACAGCGGAAGGTTTAGGGTTTAGGTGAGAGCGTTAGCGGTTTCGAAGGTCATAAGAAAGCCGCTGCCAACAAGGGTGATTCGACGGCGCGGCTTCGAGCTTCGTGTGGAGACCAGAACGCCCACGGTTTTCCTCTTTTTCCGGTGCCCAAAAGTCACCTCTCGGCAGAGCCGATGGTGGAAGTTTCGGTGGCGTCACGTTAGCATTTCCAATGCCAAAAGAAAGCAGCTGTCAGAAGTGGATTGGAACCCACGCCTCCATTGGAGACCAGAAACACCCAAGCTCAGGGGAAGAGAAGACTCTGAGTCTGGCGCCTTAGACCACTCGGCCTCCTGCGAAGCACGCCTGCGCGGCGGCCCCTGACCAGCCGGTGGTTATTGTAGCGTATGCGGAATAGATTGGGCGATTTGTGAGAATTAGCTCGCCTTTTTTTCTCTATAACTTCAGTGCAAGTTGAACAGAGCGCTGTGAGGGCTTTGAATATGTTCAGCCATGCACTCAGATCTTGAACCCGCGTAAAGAGGACACAAAGACGAGGGCTGTTGCCCACAACAACGCCGCCGGTGATAGCAGGACAGATACCATCAGGACCGCGTGGCCTAATGGATAAGGCGTCTGACTTCGGATCAGAAGATTGAGGGTTCGAGTCCCTTCGTGGTCGCGCCGAGCTAGCTCAGCGTGCGTTCCGTGTGCTCTTTTCACGTTTCCAAAATGGGCTCTCAGGAGAGTGTACAGCGGAAGGTTTAGGGTTTAGGTAGAGACCGTTAGCGTTTCGAAGTCATAAGAAAGCCGCTGCCAAAAGGGTGATTCGAAGCGGCGGCTTCGTGTGGAGACCAGAACGCCCACGGTTTCCTTTTTTCCGGTGCCCAAAAGTCACCTCTCGGCAGAGCCGATGGTGGAAGTTTCGGTGGCGTCACGTTAGCATTTCCAAGGCAAAAGAAAGCAGCTGTCAGAAGTGGGATTTGAACCCACGCCTCCATTTGGAGACCAGAACACCCAAGCTCAGGGGAAGAGAAGACTCTTGAGTCTGGCGCCTTAGACCACTCGGCCATCCTGACGAAGCACGCCTGCAGCGGCCGGCCCCTGACCAGCCGGTGGTTATTGTAAGCGTATGCGGAATAGATTGGGCGATTTGTGAGAATTAGCTCGCCTTTTTTTCTCTATAACTTCAGTGCAAGTTGAACAGAGCGCTGTGAGGGCTTTGAATATGTTCAGCCCATGCACTCAGATCTTGAACCCGCGTTAAAGAGGACACCAAAGACGAGGGCTGTTGCCACAACAACGCCAGCCGGTGATAGCAGGACAGATACCATCAGGACCGCGTGGCCTAATGGATAAGGCGTCTGACTTCGGATCAGAGATTGAGGGTTCGAGTCCCTTCGTGGTCGCGGCTGAGCTAGCTCAGCGTGCGTTCCGTGTGCTCTTTTCACGTTTCCAAAAATGGGCTCTCAGGAGAGTGTACAGCGGAAGGTTAGGGTTTAGGTAGAGACGCGTTAGCGTTTCGAAGGTCATAAGAAAGCCGCTGCCAAAAGGGTGATTCGAAGCGGCGGCTTCGTGTGGAGACCAGAACGCCCACGGTTTCCTTTTTTCCGGTGCCCAAAAGTCACCTCTCGGCAGAGCCGATGGTGGAAGTTTCGGTGGCGTCACGTTAGCATTTCCAAGGCCAAAGAAAGCAGCTGTCAGAAGTGGGATTTGAAACCCACGCCTCCATTGGAGACCAGAACACCCAAGCTCAGGGGAAGAGAAGACTCTTGAGTCTGGCGCCTTAGACCACTCGGCCATCCTGACGAAGCACGCCTGCAGCGGCGGCCCCTGACCAGCCGGTGGTTATTGTAAGCGTATGCGGAATAGATTGGGCGATTTGTGAGAATAGCTCGCCTTTTTTCCTCTATAACTTTCAGTGCAAGTTGAACAGAGCGCTGTGAGGGCTTTGAATATGTTCAGCCCATGCACTCAGATCTTGAACACCGCGTTAAGAGGACACAAAGACGAGGGCTGTTGCCACAACAACGCCAGCCGGGATAGCAGGACAGATACCATCAGGACGCGTGGCCTAATGATAAGGCGTCTGACTTCGGATCAGAAGATTGAGGGTCGATTCCCTTCGTTGTCGCGGCCGAGCTAGCTCAGCGTGCGTTCGTGTGCTCTTTTCACGTTTCCAAAATGGGCTCTCAGGAGAGTGTACAGCGGAAGGTTTAGGTTTAGGTAGAGACGCGTTAGCGTTTCGAAGGTCATAAGAAAGCGCTGCCAAAAGGGTGATTCGAAGCGGCGGCTTCGTGTGGAGACCAGAACGCCCACGGTTTTCCTTTTTCCGGTGCCCAAAAGTCACCTCTCGGCAGAGCCGATGGTGGAAGTTTCGGTGGCGTCACGTTAGCATTTCCAAGGCCAAAAGAAAGCAGCTGTCAGAAGTGGGATTTGAACCCACGCCTCCATTTGGAGACCAGAACACCAAGCTCAGGGGAAGAGAAGACTCTTGAGCTGGCGCTTAGACCACTCGGCCATCCTGACGAAGCACGCCTGCAGCGGCGGCCCCTGACCAGCCGGTGGTTATTGTAAGCGTATGCGGAATAGATTGGGCGATTTGTGAGAATTAGCTCGCCTTTTTTTCTCTATAACTTCAGTGCAAGTTGAACAGAGCGCTGTGAGGGCTTTGAATATGTTCAGCCCATGCACTCAGATCTTGAACCGCGTTAAAGAGGACACCAAAGACGAGGGCTGTTGCCACAACAACGCCAGCCGGTGATAGCAGGACAGATACCATCAGGACCGCGTGGCCTAATGGATAAGGCGTTCTGACTTCGGATCAGAAGATTGAGGGTTCGAGTCCCTTCGTGGTCGCGGCGAGCTAGCTCAGCGTGCGTTCCGTGTGCTCTTTTCACGTTTCAAAAATGGGCTCTCAGGAGAGTGTACAGCGGAAGGTTTAGGGTTTAGGTAGTAGAGACGCGTTAGCGTTTCGAAGGTCATAAGAAAGCCGCTGCCAAAAGGTGATTCGAAGCGGCGGCTTCGTGTGGAGACCAGAACGCCCACGGTTTCCTTTTTTCCGTGTGCCCAAAAGTCACCTCTCGGCAGAGCCGATGGTGGATGTGGAAGTTTCGGTGGCGTCACGTTAGCATTTCCAAGGCCAAAAGAAAGCAGCTGTCAGAAGTGGGATTTGAACCCACGCCTCCATTTGGAGACCAGAACACCCAAGCTCAGGGGAAGAGAAGACTCTTGAGTCTGGCGCCTTAGACCACTCGGCCATCCTGACGAAGCACGCCTGCAGCGGCGGCCCCTGACCAGCCGGTGGTTATTGTAAGCGTATGCGGAATAGATTGGGCGATTTGTGAGAATTAGCTCGCCTTTTTTTCTCTATAACTTCAGTGCAAGTTGAACAGAGCGCTGTGAGGGCTTTGAATATGTTCAGCCCATGCCTCAGATCTTGAACCCGCGTAAAGAGGACACCAAAGACGAGGGCTGTTGCCACAAACAACGCCAGCCGGTGATAGCAGGACAGATACCATCAGGACCGCGTGGCCTAATGGAAAGGCGTCTGACTTCGGATCAGAAGATTGAGGGTTCGAGTCCCTTTGGTCGCGGCCGAGCTAGCTCAGCGTGCGTTCCGTGGGCTTTTTCACGTTTCAAAAATGGGCTCTCAGGAGAGTGTTACAGCGGAAGGTTTAGGGTTTAGGTAGAGACGCGTTAGCGTTTCGAAGGTCATAAGAAAGCCGCTGCCAAAAGGGTGATTCGAAGCGGCGGCTTCGTGTGGAGACCAGAACGCCCCACGGTTTCCTTTTTTCCGGTGCCCAAAAGTCACCTCTCGGCAGAGCCGATGGTGGAAGTTTCGGTGGCGTCACGTTAGCATTTCCAAGGCCAAAAGAAAGCAGCTGTCAGAAGTGGGATTTGAACCCACGCCTCCATTTGGAGACCAGAACACCCAAGCTCAGGGGAAGAAAGACTCTGAGTCTGGCGCCTTAGACCACTCGTCCATCCTGACGAAGCACGCCTGCCGCGCGGCCCCTGACCAGCCGGTGGTTATTGTAAGCGTATGCGGAATAGATTGGGCGATTTGTGAGAATTAGCTCGCCTTTTTTTCTCTATAACTTCAGTGCAAGTTGAACAGAGCGCTGTGAGGGCTTTGAATATGTTCAGCCCATGCACTCAGATCTTAAAACCCGCGTTAAAGAGGACACCAAAGACGAGGGCTGTTGCCACAACAACGCCAGCCGGTGATAGCAGGACAGATACCATCAGGACCCGCGTGGCCTAATGGATAAGGCGTCTGACTTCGGATCAGAAGATGAGGGTTCGAGTCCTTCGTGGTCGCGGCCGAGCTAGCTCAGCGTGCGTTCCGTGTGCTCTTTTCACGTTTCAAAAATGGCTCTCAGGAGAGTGTACAGCGGAAGTTTAGGGTTTAGGTAGAGACGCGTTAGCGTTTCGAAGGTCATAAGAAAGCCGCTGCCAAAAGGGTGATTCGAAGCGGCGGCTTCGTGTGGAGACCAGAACGCCCACGGTTTCCTTTTTTCCGGTGCCCAAAAGTCACCTCTCGGCAGAGCCGATGGTGGAAGTTTCGGTGGCGTCACGTTAGCATTTCCAAGGCCAAAAGAAAGCAGCTGTCAGAAGTGGGATTTGAACCCACGCTCCATTTGGAGACCAGAACACCAAGCTCAGGGAAGAGAAGACTCTTGAGTCTGGCGCCTTAGACCACTCGGCCATCCTGACGAAGCACGCCTGCAGCGGCGGCCCCTGACCAGCCGGGTTTATTGTAAGCGTATGCGGAATAGATTGGGCGATTTGTGAGAATTAGCTCGCCTTTTTTCTCTATAACTTCAGTGCAAGTTGAACAGAGCGCTGTGAGGGCTTTGAATATGTTCAGCCATGCACTCAGATCTTGAACCCGCGTTAAAGAGGACACAAAGACGAGGGCTGTTGCCACAACAACGCCAGCGGTGATAGCAGGACAGATACCATCAGGACCGCGTGGCCTAATGGATAGGCGTCTGACTTCGGATCAGAAGATTGAGGGTTCGAGTCCCTTCGTGGTCGCGGCCGAGCTAGCTCAGCGTGCGTTCCGTGTGCTCTTTTCACGTTTCCAAAAATGGGCTCTCAGGAGAGTGTACAGCGGAAGGTTTAGGGTTTAGGTAGAGACGCGTTAGCGTTTCGAAGGTCATAAGAAAGCCGCTGCCAAAAGGGTGATTCGAAGCGGCGGCTTCGTGTGGAGACCAGAACGCCCACGGTTTCCTTTTTTTCCGGTGCCCAAAAGTCACCTCTCGGCAGAGCGATGGTGGAAGTTTCGGTGGCGTCACGTTAGCATTTCCAAGGCCAAAAGAAAGCAGCTGTCAGAAGTGGGATTTGAACCCACGCCTCCATTTGGAGACCAGAACACCCAAGCTCAGGGGAAGAGAAGACTCTTGAGTCTGGCGCCTTACCCACTCGGCCATCCTGACGAAGCACGCCTGCAGCGGCGGCCCCTGACCAGCCGGTGGTTATTGTAAGCGTATGCGGAATAGATTGGGCGATTTGTGAGAATTAGCTCGCCTTTTTTTCTCCTATAACTTCAGTGCAAGTTGAACAGAGCGCTGTGAGGGCTTTGATATGTTCAGCCCATGCACTCAGATCTTGAACCCGCGTTAAGAGGACACCAAAGACCGAGGGCTGTTGCCACAACAACGCCAAGCCGGTGATAGCAGGACAGATACCATCAGGACCGCGTGGCCTAATGGATAAGGCGTCTGACTTCGGATCAGAAGATTGAGGGTTCGAGTCCCTTCGTGGTCGCGGCCGAGCTAGCTCAGCGTGCGTTCCGTGTGCTCTTTTCACGTTTCCAAAAATGGGCTCTCAGGAGAGTGTACAGCGGAAGGTTTAGGGTTTAGGTAGAGACGCGTTAGCGTTTCGAAGGTCATAAGAAAGCCGCTGCCAAAAGGGTGATTCGAAGCGGCGGCTTCGTGTGGAGACCAGAACGCCCACGGTTTCCTTTTTTCCGGTGCCCAAAAGTCACCTCTCGGCAGAGCCGATGGTGGTAAGTTTCGGTGGCGTCACGTTAGCATTTCCAAGGCCAAAAGAAAGCAGCTGTCAGAAGTGGGATTTGAACCCACGCCTCCATTTGGAGACCAGAACACCCAAGCTCAGGGGAAGAGAAGACTCTTGAGTCTGGCGCCTTAGACCACTCGGCCATCCTGACGAAGCACGCCTGCAGCGGCGGCCCCTGACCAGCCGGTGGTTATTGTAAGCGTATGCGGAATAGATTGGGCGATTTGTGAGAATTAGCTCGCCTTTTTTTCTCTATAACTTCAGTGCAAGTTGAACAGAGCGCTGTGAGGGCTTTGAATATGTTCAGCCCCATGCACTCAGATCTTGAACCCGCGTTAAAGAGGACACCAAAGACGAGGGCTGTTGCCACAAACAACGCCAGCCGGTGATAGCAGGACAGATACCATCAGGAACCGCGTGGCCTAATGGATAAGGCGTCTGACTTCGGATCAGAAGATTGAGGGTTCGAGTCCCTCGTGGTCTGCGGGCCGAGCTAGCTCAGCGTGCGTTCCGTGTGCTCTTTTCACGTTTCCAAAAATGGGCTCTCAGGAGAGTGTACAGCGGAAGGTTTAGGGTTTAGGTAGAGACGCGTTAGCGTTTCGAAGGTCATAAGAAAAGCCGCTGCCAAAAGGGTGATTCGAAGCGGCGGCTTCGTGTGGAGACCAGAACGCCCACGGTTTCCTTTTTTCCGGTGCCCAAAAGTCACCTCTCGGCAGAGACGATGGTGAAGTTTCGGTGGCGTCACGTTAGCATTTCCAAGGCCAAAAGAAAGCAGCTGTCAGAAGTGGGATTTGAACCCACGCCTCCATTTGGAGACCAGAACACCCAAGCTCAGGGAAGAGAAGACTCTTGAGTCTGGCGCCTTAGACCACTCGGCCATCCTGACGAAGCACGCCTGCAGCGGCGGCCCCTGACCAGCCGGTGGTTATTGTAAGCGTATGCGGAATAGATTGGGCGATTTGTGAGAATTAGCTCGCCTTTTTTTTCTCTATAACTTCAGTGCAAGTTGAACAGAGCGCTGTGAGGGCTTTGAATATGTTCAGCCCATGCACTCAGATCTTGAACCCGCGTTAAAGAGGACACCAAAGACGAGGGCTGTTGCCACAACAACGCCAGCCGGTGATAGCAGACAGATACCATCAGGACCGCGTGGCCTAATGGATAAGGCGTCTGACTTCGGATCAGAAGATTGAGGGTTCGAGTCCCTTCGTGGTCGCGGCCGAGCTAGCTCAGCGTGCGTTCCCGTGTGCTCTTTTCACGTTTCCAAAAATGGGCTCTCAGGAGAGTGTACAGCGGAAGGTTTAGGGTTTAGGTAGAGACGCGTTAGCGTTTCGAAGGTCATAAGAAAGCCGCTGCCAAAAGGGTGATTCGAAGCGGCGGCTTCGTGTGGAGACCAGAACGCCCACGGTTTTCCTTTTTTCCGGTGCCCAAAAGTCACCTCTCGGCAGAGCCGATGGTGGAAGTTTCGGTGGCGTCACGTTAGCATTTCCAAGGCCCAAAAGAAAGCAGCTGTCAGAAGTGGGATTTGAACCCACGCCTCCATTTGGAGACCAGAACACCCAAGCTCAGGGGAAGAGAAGACTCTTGAGTCTGGCGCCTTAGACCACTCGGCCATCCTGACGAAGCACAGCCTGCAGCGGTCGGCCCCTGACCAGCCGGTGGTTATTGTAAGCGTATGCGGAATAGATTGGGCGATTTGTGAGAATTAGCTCGCCTTTTTTTCTCTATAACTTCAGTGCAAGTTGAACAGAGCGCTGTGAGGGCTTTTGAATATGTTCAGCCCATGCACTCAGATCTTGAACCCGCGTTAAGAGGACACCAAAGACGAGGGCTGTTGCCACAACAACGCCAGCCGGTGATAGCAGGACAGATACCATCAGGACCGCGTGGCCTAATGGATAAGGCGTCTGACTTCGGATCAGAAGATTGAGGGTTCGAGTCCTCTTCGTGGTCGCGGCCGAGCTAGCTCAGCGTGCGTTCCGTGTGCTCTTTTCACGTTTCCAAAAATGGGCTCTCAGGAGAGTGTACAGCGGAAGGTTTAGGGTTTAGGTAGAGACGCGTTAGCGTTTCGAAGGTCATAAGAAAGCCGCTGCCAAAAGGGTGATTTCGAAGCGGCGGCTTCGTGTGGAGACCAGAACGCCCACGGTTTCCTTTTTTCCGGTGCCCAAAAGTCACCTCTCGGCAGAGCCGATGGTGGAAGTTTCGGTGGCGTCACGTTAGCATTTCCAAGGCCAAAAGAAAGCAGCTGTCAGAAGTGGGATTTGAACCCACGCCTCCATTTGGAGACCAGAACACCCAAGCTCAGGGGAAGAGAAGACTCTTGAGTCTGGCGCCTTAGACCACTCGGCCATCCTGACGAAGCACGCCTGCAGCGGCGGCCCCTGACCAGCCGGTGGTTATTGTAAGCGTATGCGAATAGATTGG
>NW_027210304.1:60000-65000 GCF_027789765.1 Dendropsophus ebraccatus | reverse complement strand
AAAAGTCACCTCTCAGCAGAGCCGATGGTGGAAGTTTCGGTGGCGTCACGTTAGCATTTCCAAGGCCAAAAGAAAGCAGCTGTCAGAAGTGGGATTTGAACCCACGCCTCCATTTGGAGACCAGAACACCCAAGCTCGGGGAAGAGAAGACTCTTGAGTCTGGCGCCTTAGACCACTCGGCCATCCTGACGAAGCACGCCTGCAGCGGCGGCCCCTGACCAGCCGGTGGTTATTGTAAGCGTATGCGGAATAGATTGGGCGATTTGTGAGAATTAGCTCGCCTTTTTTTTCTCTATAACTTCAGTGCAAGTTGAACAGAGCGCTGTGAGGGCTTTGAATATGTTCAGCCCATGCACTCAGATCTTGAACCGCGTTAAAGAGGACACCAAAGACGAGGGCTGTTGCCACAACAACGCCAGCCGGTGATAGCAGGACAGATACCATCAGGACCGCGTGGCCTAATGGATAGGCGTCTGACTTCGGATCAGAAGATTGAGGGTTCGAGTCCCTTCGTGGTCGCGGCCGAGCTAGCTCAGCGTGCGTTCCGTGTGCTCTTTTCACGTTTCCAAAATGGGCTCTCAGGAGAGTGTACAGCGGAAGGTTTAGGGTTTAGGTAGAGACGCGTTAGCGTTTCGAAGGTCATAAGAAAGCCGCTGCCAAAAGGGTGATTCGAAGCGGCGGCTTCGTGTGGAGACCAGAACGCCCACGGTTTCCTTTTTTTCCGGTGCCCAAAAGTCACCTCTCGGCAGAGCCGATGGTGGAAGTTTCGGTGGCGTCACGTTAGCATTTCCAAGGCCAAAAGAAAGCAGCTGTCAGAAGTGGGATTTGAACCCACGCCTCCATTTGGAGACCAGAACACCCAAGCTCAGGGGAAGAGAAGACTCTTGAGTCTGGCGCCTTAGACCACTCGGCCATCCTGACGAAGCACGCCTGCAGCGGCGGCCCCTGACCAGCCGGTGGTTATTGTAAGCGTATGCGGAATAGATTGGGCGATTTGTGAGAATTAGCTCGCCTTTTTTTCTCTATAACTTCAGTGCAAGTTGAACAGAGCGCTGTGAGGGCTTTGAATATGTTCAGCCCATGCACTCAGATCTTGAACCCGCGTTAAAGAGGACACCAAAGACGAGGGCTGTTGCCACAACAACGCCAGCCGGTGATAGCAGGACAGATACCATCAGGACCGCGTGGCCTAATGGATAAGGCGTCTGACTTCGGATCAGAAGATTGAGGGTTCGAGTCCTTCGTGGTCGCGGCCGAGCTAGCTCAGCGTGCGTTCCGTGTGCTCTTTTCACGTTTCCAAAAATGGGCTCTCAGGAGAGTGTACAGCGGAAGGTTTAGGGTTTAGGTAGAGACGCGTTAGCGTTTCGAAGGTCATAAGAAAGCCGCTGCCAAAAGGGTGATTCGAAGCGGCGGCTTCGTGTGGAGACCAGAACGCCCACGGTTTCCTTTTTTCCGGTGCCCAAAGTCACCTCTCGGCAGAGCCGATGGTGGAAGTTTCGTGGCGTCACGTTAGCATTTCCAAGGCCAAAAGAAAGCAGCTGTCAGAAGTGGGATTTGAACCCACGCCTCCATTTGGAGACCAGAACACCCAAGCTCAGGGGAAGAGAAGACTCTTGAGTCTGGCGCCTTAGACCACTCGGCCATCCTGACGAAGCACGCCTGCAGCGGCGGCGGCCCCTGACCAGCCGGTGGTTATTGTAAGCGTATGCGGAATAGATTGGGCGATTTGTGAGAATTAGCTCGCCTTTTTTCTCTATAACTTCAGTGCAAGTTGAACAGAGCGCTGTGAGGGCTTTGAATATGTTCAGCCCATGCACTCAGATCTTGAACCCGCGTTAAAGAGGACACCAAAGACGAGGGCTGTTGCCACAACAACGCCAGCCGGTGATAGCAGGACAGATACCATCAGGACCGCGTGGCCTAATGGATAAGGCGTCTGACTTCGGATCAGAAGATTGAGGGTTCGAGTCCCTTCGTGGTCGCGGCCGAGCTAGCTCAGCGTGCGTTCCGTGTGCTCTTTTCACGTTTCCAAAAATGGGCTCTCAGGAGAGTGTACAGCGGAAGGTTTAGGGTTTAGGTAGAGACGCGTTAGCGTTTCGAAGGTCATAAGAAAGCCGCTGCCAAAAGGGTGATTCGAAGCGGCGGCTTCGTGTGGAGACCAGAACGCCCACGGTTTCCTTTTTTCCGGTGCCCAAAAGTCACCTCTCGGCAGAGCCGATGGTGGAAGTTTCGGTGGCGTCACGTTAGCATTTCCAAGGCCAAAAGAAAGCAGCTGTCAGAAGTGGGATTTGAACCCACGCCTCCATTTGGAGACCAGAACACCCAAGCTCAGGGGAAGAGAAGACTCTTGAGTCTGGCGCCTTAGACCACTCGGCCATCCTGACGAAGCACGCCTGCAGCGGCGGCCCCTGACCAGCCGGTGGTTATTGTAAGCGGTATGCGGAATAGATTGGGCGATTTGTGAGAATTA
The DNA here is from genome assembly GCF_027789765.1 of Dendropsophus ebraccatus. Lineage (NCBI taxonomy): Eukaryota > Metazoa > Chordata > Amphibia > Anura > Hylidae > Dendropsophus > Dendropsophus ebraccatus. Next base: position 62,530 of record NW_027210304.1, on the reverse strand, counting down.
GCTCGCCTTTTTTTCTCTATAACTTCAGTGCAAGTTTGAACAGAGCGCTGTGAGGGCTTTGAATATGTTCAGCCCATGCACTCAGATCTTGAACCCGCGTTAAAGAGGACACCAAAGACGAGGGCTGTTGCCACAACAACGCCAGCCGGTGATAGCAGGACAGATACCATCAGGACCCGCGTGGCCTAATGGATAAGGCGTCTGACTTCGGATCAGAAGATGAGGGTTCGAGTCCCTTCGTGGTCGCGGCCGAGCTAGCTCAGCGTGCGTTCCGTGTGCTCTTTTCACGTTTCCAAAAATGGGCTCTCAGGAGAGTGTACAGCGGAAGGTTTAGGTTTAGGTAGAGACGCGTTAGCGTTTCGAAGGTCATAAGAAAGCCGCTGCCAAAAGGGTGATTCGAAGCGGCGGCTTCGTGTGGAGACCAGAACGCCCACGGTTTCCTTTTTTTCCGGTGCCCAAAAGTCACCTCTCGGCAGAGCCGATGGTGGAAGTTTCGGTGGCGTCACGTTAGCATTTCCAAGGCCAAAGAAAGCAAGCTGTCAGAAGTGGGATTTGAACCCACGCCTCCATTTGGAGACCAGAACACCCAAGCTCAGGGGAAGAGAAGACTCTTGAGTCTGGCGCCTTAGACCACTCGGCCATCCTGACGAAGCACGCCTGCAGCGGCGGCCCCTGACCAGCGGTGGTTATTGTAAGCGTATGCGGAATAGATTGGGCGATTTGTGAGAATTAGCTCGCCTTTTTTTCTCTATAACTTCAGTGCAAGTTGAAACAGAGCGCTGTGAGGGCTTTGAATATGTTCAGCCCATGCACTCAGATCTTGAACCCGCGTTAAAGAGGACACCAAAGACGAGGGCTGTTGCCACAACAACGCCAGCCCGGTGATAGCAGGACAGATACCATCAGGACCGCGTGGCCTAATGGATAAGGCGTCTGACTTCGGATCAGAAGATTGAGGGTTCGAGTCCCTTCGTGGTCGCGGCCGAGCTAGCTCAGCGTGCGTTCGTTGTGCTCTTTTCACGTTTCCAAAAATGGGCTCTCAGGAGAGTGTACAGCGGAAGGTTTAGGGTTTAGGTAGAGACGCGTTAGCGTTTCGAAGGTCATAAGAAAGCCGCTGCCAAAAGGGTGATTCGAAGCGGCGGCTTCGTGTGGAGACCAGAACGCCCACGGTTTCCTTTTTTCCGGTGCCCAAAAGTCACCTCTCGCAGAGCCGATGGTGGAAGTTCGGTGGCGTCACGTTAGCATTTCCAAGGCCAAAAGAAAGCAGCTGTCAGAAGTGGGATTTGAACCCACGCCTCCATTTGGAGACCAGAACACCCAAGCTCAGGGGAAGAGAAGACTCTTGAGTCTGGCGCCTTAGACCACTCGGCCATCCTGACGAAGCACGCCTGCAGCGGCGGCCCCTGACCAGCCGGTGGTTATTGTAAGCGTATGCGGAATAGATTGGGCGATTTGTGAGAATTAGCTCGCCTTTTTTTTCTCTATAACTTCAGTGCAAGTTGAACAGAGCGCTGTGAGGGCTTTGAATATGTTCAGCCCATGCACTCAGATCTTGAACCCGCGTTAAAGAGGACACCAAAGACGAGGGCTGTTGCCACAACAACGCCAGCCGGTGATAGCAGGACAGATACCATCAGGACCGCGTGGCCTAATGGATAAGGCGTCTGACTTCGGATCAGAAGATTGAGGGTTCGAGTCCCTTCGTGGTCGCGGCCGAGCTAGCTCAGCGTGCGTTCCGTGTGCTCTTTTCACGTTTCAAAAATGGGCTCTCAGGAGAGTGTACAGCGGAAGGTTTAGGGTTTAGGTAGAGACGCGTTAGCGTTTCGAAGGTCATAAGAAAGCCGCTGCCAAAAGGGTGATTCGAAGCGGCGGCTTCGTGTGGAGACCAGAACGCCCACGGTTTCCTTTTTTCCGGTGCCCAAAAGTCACCTCTCGGCAGAGCCGATGGTGGAAGTTTCGGTGGCGTCACGTTAGCATTTCCAAGGCCAAAGAAAGCAGCTGTCAGAAGTGGGATTTGAACCCACGCCTCCATTTGGAGACCAGAACACCCAAGCTCAGGGGAAGAGAAGACTCTTGAGTCTGGCGCCTTAGACCACTCGGCCATCCTGACGAAGCACGCCTGCAGCGGCGGCCCCTGACCAGCCGGTGGTTATTGTAAGCGTATGCGGAATAGATTGGGCGATTTGTGAGAATTAGCTCGCCTTTTTTCTCTATAACTTCAGTTGCAAGTTGAACAGAGCGCTGTGAGGGCTTTGAATATGTTCAGCCCATGCACTCAGATCTTGACCCCGCGTTAAAGAGGACACCAAAGACGAGGGCTGTTGCCACAACAACGCCAGCCGGTGATAGCAGGACAGATACCATCAGGACCGCGTGGCCTAATGGATAAGGCGTCTGACTTCGGATCAGAAGATTGAGGGTTCGAGTCCTTCGTGTCGCGGCCGAGCTAGCTCAGCGTGCGTTCCGTGTGCTCTTTTCACGTTTCCAAAAATGGGCTCTCAGGAGAGTGTACAGCGGAAGGTTTAGGGTT